>NW_024609857.1:142821961-142924452 GCF_016920785.2 Ixodes scapularis | reverse complement strand
ACTGAAATAAATAAATAAATAAACAAATAAATAAATAAATAAATCAAATGGCCTAGACCCTTCATTCCTTTTCAGTGCCTACTTTGGCACATGCATTTTTTAACTCCATATGCTATATTTAGGGTTCATCGTTTTCGGCTTAAACCGATTAAAACCGGTAAACGTACGCCGAATTCATTTCTCCGAATTTTGTTTTACTAAAAAAAGGTCAGTTTTTCGAGGGCGTCCGGAAAAGGAAAGGGGGGGGGGGGGGGGGGTGACTCGATAATTACTGGCCGTATGACCACTTCCTTCGCAGTTTGCATCTTGTTTTCGAGATCAGTTCAACTTTCAAAAAAAGCTCCAGGGGCGCAGGTGTTTTCAGGACGAAAGTTCGGTTTTTGTACCTTATAGGTTTTTGTGTGCAGAATTCTTTGTTCAAATAAGAGAGTTTAATCATGAACTGGATAATGAAGATCGTGGCCGTCCGTAAATGCCGCACATTTTTTAACAGCTCTAGCTTCCGTCTACTAAAGGAGGGCATAAATACAATTGTTTTATTGTCGTTTCTGTGGTCGGCGCGAACTCATCACCTCTCGCAGTCGTGAAAATGGGGAAAAAAACTCACTGAGTACAATGCTCGCGAATTTCTATATTTTGTTATTTTCCTCTCCAACCGAAGTGCTATAGGGACGATCATGTTCGTCCTGTGTAAAAATACGACCACACGACAATAATGGCAGATCACAATAGGGCCCCAGTGCGTCTTGCAGAACTGGTCCCATCGGCTGCCACAGATTGCAACAAATAAGAAAACCAGTACATGGTTTACTCACTATACATTTTAAACAAACGCTTTTAAAAACTATTGCATTTTTGTCAGTGTACTGGTTTTCGACAATAAACTGAAAAGAACCGAGAAGTTTATGAGTCTACACATACACATCGCAATAAGCCGAACACTTCTGTTTGGAATTAGAAACGAAAAAAGTATGCCGAATTTCAAAATAATAAAAACCGAAAAGCCCAAACCCTAGCTATATTTTCAATGTCCTGTTTTGACGCGGTACTGTTTTGTCGCGCTATTGTTTTGACGTAGTTCTCTTCTGTCACTCTGCCCTTTCGACGCTGCGCTGTTTTGTCGCTTTGCTGTTTTGACACTGTGCTGTTTTGTCGCCTGCTATTTTGACGCGTGCTGTTTTGTCGCCGTGCTGTTTTGACGCCGTGCTGTTTTGACGCGGGCTGTTTTGACCGTGCTGTTTTGTCGCGTGCCGTCTTGTCGTGTGCTGTTCTGTCGTGGTGCCATCTCTGAACGCCGCCATTTGTTTTTTTTTTTTTTATTGCTGGGCGGGCGCAAATGACGATAGTTACGGTTCGAAAAGGCTCCTACCAAACTTTAGTCATATACAATTTCAGGAAGCTCAGGCTATATCCTTTTGCTGGGACATGGAATTTTTAAACAATTCTAGTGGACGAAAAACAAACAAAAAGAAAACGTGTCCTCAAATTTTCAATAAATCTTCCGATAACTTAAAAAAATAGTTTTAGGAACAAGGCAGCGGAGATGTTATTGGTTATTTTGCCCGATCCACCATAAATCATCTTGGCGATATCTCTCACTGCCTGCTGATAGTTACAGAATTGCAGAGGGGGAGCAAATCGGCTTAGAAGTTCGAGGGGAGGAATCATACTTCTCGTTTTTCTTGGTTTCTAGGCTAGGTGGCGCAAGCTACCGTCCGTTATAAAGGGTATAGTCATTAGCATTCATCCATTCATCCATCTATGGTTAAAGAGTCGTATCTCTCATGTGTAACGTATTTGGTGACTTTATTGTGTACTTACCACGTGGTATCATCCATCTATGGTTAAAGTGTCGTATCTCTCATGTGTAACGTATTTGGTGACTTTATTGTGTACTTACCACATGGTATACAAAGTGACGTAGACGGAGGCGCCGTATGGAGCCCGAATAAACGTTCTAAGTGGGTGCATTTCTCGAACATCAGCCCACGTCACACGGCGAGCCTCTTCTAAATTGCAGATGAGCGCCGGCATGACCGTGAACGGCATCCTACCCACCTTACTGCCCCCTTGCCTTGAAATGCGTTCAAGTTATTCGGAGACCTCTGAATCCAGAGTAGCCCTCGCTGAAATCCGAACGAGTAAGTTCACGTGAACAGACACGTTCTGAGAAGGCGACCGGTACGGGGATAAGGCAACTGTTTTTTAACAATTTAATGTAAACAAATAAAAAAAAAACTAGAGCTCCCTTACAATTTTTTGTTTACTATTTGCTAACTTTTATTGTGCTGCATCTTTTCTGTGCTCGATATCGCTTAGCTTTGATTAGTTTATGGACTAGGAAGGACGTCTAAATTTTTCCATTAGGAATTTGTCATGTATACACTGTGTAGGTGTGTTTCTTTTCTCCTCCACGCCAACGAAGTCCATCGATTACATTTATTTGAGATTGTGTATATTAAACACATGAGGGCTACCATACTCAGGCACACTTTCTTTGTAGCCTCGTTTAAATCGGCGCTCATACTGCACGACTTAGCGGGTATCAAAGGTTTCTGTCCCGTTACAACGGCAACTTGATTATTAAATGCTAAGGAAAGAGTTATCGATTTTACCTTGATTAGTTTTGGACTTTAAGTGTTCAATTCAGTTGAATCGCAGAGGGTTGTTTCATTTGAGAGAAATGTCAACTTTCTATCTTCCATGGGAAACCTGCAAAGACAATTGAAATCAGATCGTTCTCTTTCTCTCTCTATCTCTCCCTCTATCTCTCCCTCTTTTTTTTTTAAAGAGGCTCGCTATATGTCACGTTTACCATATTCAGCGTTAATCTTATATTAAGCAACCTTTTTTTTTCAAAGAGGCTCGCTATATGTCACGTTTACCATATTCCGCGTTAATCTTATATTAAGCAACCTTTTTTTTTTTCAAAGAGCGTCCAGGGATTTCAGTGATTCATAAGATAAAAACAAAAATTAACTAACTTTCGAAGGCTTCGTCTTTCAAAAGGGCAACACTTTTCGAACATCAAAAGTTTAATAATATGGCTGTCGAATCAACTAAAAAATTAAAAAAAAAATAACAATTTATTTTGAAAAAGCTAAGCTTCCTAAAAAAATGAGCGATGATCACGGTGATTTACTCTGCAAAGTAAGATGCTAAACATGCTAAATATCCCCCTCAAACCTTTTTATTTATTTTTGTGAGCGAGGAACTTGCTTATTTATGTTCACAACAAAGTATTGGTGACTCCTTGCGTGCACGTTGTTGTAAATGTCAGTTAACCAAATTACTGAACGACGTTAATTCACTTCTAACTAGGGTTAACGAAAATTCTCCTGGTCGCCTGTTGCTGTAATAGCAATGTGAGGAGGATCCATTCCCAAACCAAACCACACTTGCACTACATACAATTTTATTTTGTCGACACCCCAATTTTAATGTAGCACAGTATTGTAATAAAATGCTTAGATGGGCCAGTTGGTACATCACGGGAAATAAGCGCCAAAAGAACAGGGACAAGGAGTAGAATAACAACGACACAGGGAGCGGGGACACAGGGACACAACGACACAGCGCCCTGTGTCGTTGTTATTCTACCCCTTGTCCCTGTTCTTTTGGCGCTTATTTCCGATGACAGTATTGTAGCTGCAGAAAAAAAATGGCCAGTGCAATTTGAGCAGTGTTCTAATACCTTTAAGGAGCCGACTTTCGAATAACTGTTTTGTTCACACAAGTGCCATGTCGCCAAAGTTGCAAACGAAAATGGTGTAATTTTTTCTAAACGTAGTGACAGCTCAAGAAACGCACATGTCTAAAGATGTTTACTAAATTATATTATTTTCTTCAAAATATTAAGGTCCATTGAAGCCTCAGAAAATGCATCGACCCTTGGAGTTCAGCGTGCAGAATCTTCTTCGGCACGGCTAATAATTTCTTTCTTTTAGTTTGTGTACGACAATCGAAGAGTAGAAATCCTGTGTTATACAAACCACAACTGGCCGGATAAATCACACTTTTTACAAAAGCAAGGTTTATGGGAGTTTGATGAAAAGTCTTATTATTTGGCTTACTAGCCTGAGTCGATCTCTTCAGAAAAAAAAAAGAAAATTGCCCAGGCTTCTCTCTCCTTGGTAACAACACGTCGACTTTCAAGAAAAACCACGAACTCTAATGTACCGCTGGAGTGGCTTTTCTGGGCTACCCAACGCCACGTATAAAACACGATGTACGAGAGTTAGCTATTACAGATGCTCGGGAACCTTTACACCGGCTCCATGTGGAACAAAATCCTCCAACTTTAAACCTTGCCATAAAAAAAAAAAAAAAAAGACATCATGTTTGAGCTGCGATGTGTTAATATTTTGGTAATAAAACAAGGGCATGCCGACTCCATCGCGTTTCTGAGATTCGGCATTTCCGGACTGTTGCGTCTCAAACGCTCAAGAAATCTACGCAGACAACGCTGAACACGCTTGTTTAATATATTTCTCACAAGTCTGAGGTGTTCTACGTACTGCGGATTCCTGGACGCGTGTCTGGTGTTTGACGTCTGGTATGCCGAACATTTTACGCCTGGTTGGCTTCTCTGAAAAATTTTTCGCTGTGTCAGGCAAGCATATCAGGCTTAAAACGCACCGACAACAAAATGCAAACGACTTAATTTGAGCGAATACCTAATTGTCGCCAGTTTCGCGACACGAAAAATATCGCGAAAAATTGTTCACGGAAATAACTCCCCCCATGATAAAGAATACATCGATTATAACTCGAACTTCTCGAAATTTAGCTCCAGCAAAATATTCCCCAAGACCACGCTTTGCAAAATTCGCAAAAATAAAGACGTTTTTTCGGTTTCCCCACTTGTTTTGTGTAAACGTCCGGTACCACTAAATAAAATACAAATGACGTAACCGTCATACCCTTAGAGATCAGGTATCTGTACTGAAAAAGAACAGCAAACGCCGTTCAAATTGCGAAACGACCCTTTCAGAGCATTTTCGTTTAACAAGCACGCTCCTTCAAAATGAAATTCCGCCGTGAAAACAAGTTCGGACAACGCCCGGTTAAAACAAGAAAAAAGCGTAGTTATTGTCTTTGTTTTTCGAGTGGCGTTGTTGCGTTGTCCGCCGGACGTTCCTCGACCAAGAGACCCAGTTTCAGAATACAGGTCGAAATAAACACAAAGAAAGGAGAGGCCATAAGCAGCCACGAATTTATTCCTAGGTTTTTCTTTGGCTTTTGATGTGGATGGCCATCAACGAGCCAACTGGTTTTTTCGCAACAACAAAAACAAATGCATGCAGTCAATCTTCGTGAATCGTTGTAATACGCCCCAGTCGCTACTACTATACATTTGAGAAGTCTGCCTGAACCCCACATACAGGCTGATCTAAGGTGAAATGATAGTCCCGAGCAGAGAACATCCTCGATCCATCAAACTTCGCGGAGTCAGCAATCAGCTATAAGGTGGTGATTTGGGCCAGTTGGTTCATAGATAAAAAAGAGGGGCAAGACAAGGTGCCCCGAGGCAAGAGAACGGCAGTGATATTGCACCAGGGTAATACCACGGCCGTGCTTTGGCCTTGGTGCGCTTTGTTTTGTTCCTGATGCCTTGGACGTCCTTGCGATATTTCGGCTTTGTTTTCCTTAGCAACAATCAGCAGCACAATTCATGCATCGCGTCTCGTGAGGCGCTGTCGCGGAAGATGCTGTCAACGAAAAATATTTAATTCGGAGGCTCCAAAACGTGCTTTTACTGATTCGCGACTCTAGCAAAATGGAGGGCACCTACCTAAAAGGAGAGCACATGAGTTGCGAAACATGAGGGACACAAAACAGGTCCTTGCACGATTTTTGCTCGTCCCTTGTAGTTTCATTGATTACATGTTGTCGGCGGTTAGCGCGATGAAACAGTTGTTCCGGTGACTCTGCATGATGTTGCGGTCGCATACGCGTGTTGCCCAGACGCTCTAAACGCAACCTACGCTACAGCGTGAACCACACATTGTACGTTTATCAACGTTCATTAGCTCCGCAGCCCTTCTATTGCTTCCCCGAAAAAGGTCCGAAATCATCCAAAACTAAAAAATTGTTGTCTTTTTTTTTTTGTTTTTTTTTTGACAGGTTGGTGCGGTTGGAAAGTGTACGGATGTGTGTGGACGAGACAGCCAGCGCACCGGCGACGGGCGGAGGGGGGGGGGGGGGGGGGGGGGGGGAGGGGGGGGGATTGAGCAGGAAAGGGAAAAACGCGCATTATAGGCGGGGACAAGTTAAGAGTAAAGTTTTGGGGGTTGGATTTGGGGGGGACCACTTTTTACGTGAACACATCGCCGCAGGTTTGAAACGTAATGAATAAAAATCGGGGCAAATTATTTTTAAGTCCATTGTTTGCCAGATGAAACTGGAGCATTGTGCGTTGAGCTTGCACGTATGACAGGACACGACCAATCAAAAACCACTATAATTGCCACATTGTGGCGCTGGAGTTGCGAATATGTGGATTTCTAAGGATTATTGGGCATATCACTGTCATCCGCACCCACTACGCCGGACCAGGTGGTTCAAGTTTCCGTTATTGTTGCATTTAGGAATCTATGTTTGGACGCAGTCCGGCAGCCATCACTAACCTTCACTCTCTATTTTGTTCGACTCCACTTGCTCCGCTTCGTTACTATAGGGAGTATTCACTGGACGCCATATTTGTGGGTGCTGTTTAGAGCGCATGCTCAGAACGAGCTCACATGAATAGGCTGCTAAGACCGGCGCTCTTGATGGTGCGGAATGCACGTTGCAAAAGAGCTGTGGAAACTCGCCGTCAACACGCGCTCAGCAATCGCGCACACAGCTATGGCCGCCAGTGAATACTCCCTATAGTCCTACAACAAGGGATTCCCTTCGTAGGCATCGCAGTGTCCATGTCGCTAACGCTGTCCTCACGCGGGTTCCTCTTCGGCCGTTTCAGTGGCTCGGCATCTCTATGAGAAAAGAGAAAGGCAGTAACGGTGGATTCAGACTGGCACGCACCAAATGCGCCTGTACCACGCAGAGAAGCAATGAAGGCCTGATGGCTTTGGTGATTGCCTTCCAGTATTACAGGGTAAGCGTCTTTCGAGGCTCAGAGCTCGCGCAGGCGTGTTTCGACAATTCTGCGCTGTGACAAAATAAAAACCCTGTCTCCGCTACTCATCGCAGCAAGCATTGTCGTCAATGAAAGCGTCTGACAGAAGCCGTCGGGACTATAGTTACAGATAGCTTAAGACACGTAACTTTTTATGTTCTCGCTTCCTCCTTCAGCGTTGTTATCTGCTAGTGCCGCGCTCTCATTGGCCGAAAAACGATAAGAAGGACACGCCTTGCGTTTCTTAATGATTATAGAATGGAGGGGACATTGGTCCTTCAATCCTGCCACCCCAAGTTGCCGGTGACCCAATAACTTGTGGGTTTTCGCTTTTCTTTGCGCTTGTTTATTTTTTATTTTGTGTTTTTTGTATGTTTTTATGCAGCGTAACTTAGCATATCACATGGACCGTGTGACCCATCACGTTAGCCCCATGATAGAGTCTACAAGCTAAGATTATGAGGAATTTTAGGCCCATAAAGCGTTAGAGTAGTAGGAGCTGGGGAGCCCCCCAGAGTTTCGGCCAGCGTTTCGTAACAAGAAAGAGAAGTCAAGGCACGTGCCTTAACGAAATGTCATCCTTCATTCTGTAGCTCCCCGGGTGTCTCGGTCAAGGTGTCCACGACTTGACGGGGGCTTATTACGTAGCTCCACGTCAAGAACATCCTCGATTGCACGTCGAATAATCCTCAGACGGTCCCAAGGAAGCCTCAGTCGTCCGCTGAGACGGCCGGGTGTCGTTCATTGGTGCGAGACGTGAAAACCCCGGATTTACCTTACCTCGCCTGCTCCCCAGGAGATTTACTTGTCCGAGAGGCCAATCTGAATAGAGCACGTGCCGCAGCAGAGGGCTCACTGTCGTAAAACAATGTCTCCGCCTAGAAATATATTCTCTTATATGTACTCGAACGCACTATCTGTGGGCAGACAGACGTAAAAAGAGGCGCACTGAGACACCCTATAAACAACTTAAAAAACATCGGGCATGTGTACTATTATGGTCATGATGTTTGCTCATGATACGTTCCTCGGCGTTCACGTCAACAAATTTTATTGGTTGAGAGCGTTAATGCGCGGGACCCGACTGGTACTGTCTTTCCTAAGCTGTCAATATGGACTTGTGCGTTCTGATTCGCTATCTAATTCACCAGGGGGCAGTAACTAACGCCCAACGATAAACGCCGCGTATAGCGGCGCACGAGATAGACAAGTGCGCCAAAGTGCCCCATTAAACGCGTAGATGAGGAGCGTTACCGGATAATAGGCGTTCAGTTTACGCCCTGCTAACTGGTTCGCTTTGCTCTCTCTCTCACAGGCTGGCGCGATGAATGCGTCCAGATACGAGGAATGGCGGTAGGTGGCCCACATCCGGGCCGCTTGTGCCCTGATCCCTTCGCCCGCACTTCGAGGCCCAGAAACACTTTCGCGGCTTCTTCACGGACAGCTTCGATGTGGAGCGTGGCTCTTTGCTGGTTATCTGATGCGGCGCTTCGGCGCAGCTTTTGGGGAGAAACCGAGTCAGGCCTCGGCAAGATCGTAATCGAAAGAGGAAGTCGCCCTCGGAAAAACCAACAACTCCGCGGCTTGCCTGCCGCACGTGCTGCTGGAGTCAACTGGAGCAGGGGGCGGCAGGGAGCAGAGTCGACGCAAGGACGCAGCAGCGAATGACTCAGCGGAGCCGCTGTGTTTATCTGGCACGCGACTTGAGCGCGGCTTAACGGCTGTCTTATAAACTTTCAGGTCTCTAGGTGGAAAGTCGTTACTCTATGGCCCAAATCGCTCACTAGATAGAACTCAACTGTGGCATAACGACTCTCTTATAAATTCACAAGACTCGAAGTTGCAAATCAGTATTCAGTTTCCAAAGTGCTCTTTAAGCGAAGCTTGACTATGATATAACGACTGGCTGATACACTCTCAAAACTATAGGTTAAAAGTAGTTATCCACGGTCCAAATTATTCCTTAAACACAGCTTGACTCTAGTATAACATCTGTCTGTTTCACCCTCGATACTCTTTAAGTTAAAAGTCTTACCGCGCTGACCACATTTCTCTAATAAGCCGTCATACTTTAAGGCAGCATTCGTTCGACCATTTTGGTGGGACGTCATAAGTATTAATTGTTTCTAAAAGTTTGAGAAAAATTATGCATTTATTTTGCATCACAGAGGGCATTTGCATATTTTTTCCCTCGTCTGTATTGCAAAATTAGTGGTTGTAAAAAGTGGAGACAACAGAAGTTGAGCCTTCCGCCCTCTGTTTATGTCTTTGGTGCTCCATCTTTCGCTGTGAGGTTAAAAACAGCAGGACGTTTATTTTAGCAATTGCGCGTGCTAATACTTCAAAGTTACTTTTAGGAAGAATATTGCATTCGCACGGCCTAGAATAAACTAAACCAGAATGCGAGCAGCCTTTGATTTCGGCACTTTATAATGTAGTGGCAGGCTCAATCAGTTCTTTGGAGCTATGAGGACTCTGCTCGTGCGTGTATGATTGGAGCATTTACGAGCTAAAAAAAAGCAATTTGCTAGAAAAGAAATATATTTATAAAGGTAAGGTGTTGATATGACAGCTCATGTGCTCGCTCTCGACATTTTGATTCCAAGGCCAATGCGCGTCAAGAATGGCAAGGCAAACGTCAACGCTACAAGACAGGCGAGCCAGACAGTCAGGTCAGAAAACAGCACCTTAAGGTGTGTATACACATGACCTCCACAACGGCAGCGCGCCACCGCAACCCTCGTTTTACGACAAGCTTATCATCACCTCGAAGAGAAGTAAGAAAAAAAAGAAAACGAAATAGGTTACCACAAAGTAAAGAAAGAAATCCTGTCCTCCGTTACCGCCCTTGGGGCCTTGAGGCACTTCGGAGGCACCTTTCCAGAAACCTGCTTGTCGTTGACTTTTGATTTCCAGGAAGTGACCCGGTCCTACGAACTCGCGACTCCAGACTTTTTTTTTGCTGTTTTCTGTTTCTCTCTGTCGTGCGGTTTTCCGGTTCGCGCGTGTTCATTTGTACGTGTCTTCTTTCACTCGTCTTCTGCCAGAGTTTTACTTTTAACTTTGTTGCTTCCAGTGGTCACAGTTATACGGGCAGGGATGTCGCGAACCTGCCGATACTCGAGTTTGACCAGGTTCGATTTTTTCTAAATGTTTTAACGCGAAGATCGACAGAAGTTCAACGACGAATGGCAACTATCATGCGCATGCGCGGAAATTGAGGACGAGGTGACACCACCTGGCGGTGGAGCGGATCAACATTCGGCGAGTGCAGTAAGTGTTTTATTGTTTCACGTTAGTAAGCGAACTAAAACATTAAAATGGCGTACGTTTGCCTACAAATTGTCTGAACATTGATAATCCTTACATAAAATAAAACGTCTTTCTACAACAATGCGCGGCTATGACGTCACACCGCTGCGGTGGCGCTGCTGTCAGCGCGGCGCATGCAGAGAAACGTCACTTCTCGAGAGCCTGGTTTCGGCGCACGCGCGTTGCCCACTTTTAGTATGAACAGACGCGGCCGTGTTTGTAAACAACGCTAATTGGACTATGAATGTTTATGTGTTTCCACGAAATTCGAAACTTTTGTGTACAGGGCAACACTGTTCACGAGTCGAACTTCGCTCAAATCGGTCGAACGTTCGAAGGTTTGCCGAACCAGCCGAAAGAAACTAAGCTTCGTCAAAAGTTCGCGACATCCCACAGCCGGGGCTGCAGCCGACGAGCGCGGGAATCTTCCAAGCGTGTCCAAGGAGGAGAGACCCAGCAGGGGTCACCGTGTCTAGCAAGGAGGACGATCGTGGACAGGGTCAGGAAGGCGAAAACCCGATGACCTTTCGGGACTGCGCTCGTTTTGTTGCCGGGTCGAACGAGGCCCGCTGATCATCGGAGCCGTTGTGAAGATTGCCGCTGCCTAACCCAAACCTGCAATTTGACTTCCTCTTCGACAAGAGGCGCCGAGACGGAGTGGTGTGAGATTGCCTCCAAACGCGCACGTATATAAATTCTTAAAAAAAAACAAAAGAAGAATTGTGATTATTTTTCACAACACGAGACAACTATTAACGTCAAAATATAAAAGGATTATGGCGAATGACGAAGCTTGGAATACGATTAGTCCAAATCATGCGGTATGCGCGGGTAGCCTGAATGAAGCCGCAGGTACGCTGCTCGTATATACACATCGTGCAACAGACACACTGTGTTCGCAGAAAAGCACGAATGACCTGCGGACTCGCTTCGAGCATGTTGGAATCATGTTTGCTTCGTACATGTCTGCAGGTAGTGTTTTGTACGACCAATGTGATGGGATCGACGCGTAAGCAGAGTGACCTGAACTTGAAGTTTCACTCGCGCATTGTGACTGCGCACATAGCATTTCTCCTTTTTTTTTCAGACCTAGTCGTGTTTTGAGTTTCTTCGTTCCTGGATATTTCAATTGTTCGCCATGGTTCGTTGTCTCAAGTTTCTTTAAAAAAACAAACACAAAGACCCGCCATTTTTGTGTTTTTTTAGGGTGCATAGCTCCCACGAGCGTTGGTTTGCGGCCATATATCCACATTTTAGGCCTATAGGCCTAAGAAACGGAGGAAGGGGCTCATTATGTTCCCGCTTCTAGCTTCGCGATTGGTTTTTTGGCTTTCTCGTCGGCTAACGCCGCAATGTGATGGGCTGCGGAGGGATCATATAAACGCTTTCAGGCAGCTGTGCATGGGCGCCGCCATAACCGACCTTCAATTTCTGTTTTCTCTTATTTCGTTCGCTTCACTTAACTATTGCCAGAGCAGGGCAGGTTATTGCCACTTTAAGTGCTACTGTGTCCTTCTCCCCAGCATAGGCCTTTGTGGAGGCTCGTCAACGCCCGCTTCAGTGGCTCGGCATCTCGGTAAAACAAGAGAAGGTCGGCAATGGCGGCTCAATCTGGCGCGTGTGTAAAGCATCTATAGGTGGCCGGGACTCGGCACGCCCCGCGTCTGTTAAAGCTGTCAGAATGCGAAAGGCAAGTTCGGCTGCTTCTTGCGCGGGCGTCGCAGTGACGTCAGAACGCCGAGCGTCGATTGGCTCTGATTGGACGAATATTGGGTAGATACCGGTGCTAGCTGCCTCGAAGCCTACCCCCTATCCCTCGATCGGAGCCGATCGGAGCTCCGTGTTCCGACGTCACCGAAACCCCCGCGCAAGAAGAGGGCGAACTTGCGCTCCGTATAGTATAGGTGTATAGGAGCGTCTTCCTACGTGGGTCTCTAACTTAGTGTTTCTGAATGTGGAACGCGAAGGCCTCAATTTGGCTGCCGAAAAATGACCTCGTGATGTGACGCTGTCTGCCACCGGAAATGGCGGAAAAAGAGGCGTATAGTTGACGACTTCTTGACGACTTCAGTGGGGCTGGTTGGACTCGGGTATTGTCGAGTTTAATATTAGTTACCAATTTTTTTTTTCTAAGTTGTCATTCGCATGCGTGTTCCTTTCTTTTTTTCTTTTCTCACATCAATTATTCTTGGAAGCTCAAGACGAGGAAGATATTTTTTTAAGTAAATAACATATCTATTTTTTAACTAAATATGTCGCACGTTAATATGATTGGTACAAAAATAGCGCGAACTATTTTTCAACGCCTGACTTAAATAAGGAACGTTCTTCACGTCCGTCCCGCAATTATTAAAACTAAGTCAAATTCATTATCATTTAATAATCGTGGCAAACTTATTTAAGATACAAGTTTTAACCCGTGCAAAAGAGACCCGCTCGTTTTAATTTAAGATATCATTCTGCTTCTGTACCGAAAGCTTTTTTATGCAGCAACTCGTTCCAATTGGGGTTTTCTGCCACACTTTTTGCGTGAGACGAAAATGCAGCTGCGCGTCAAAAAAAATGTGGACGCCAGGGGTTATGTTTAAACAGTATTCGAGGCACACAATAAAACCGTTTTGCGCTGTCTTTAACCCTTTTTGTCACATGTTTATCTCCGCGCATTATACGTTTCTTTCTCCACCTCGCTAATCGGTTGATGTCTTGGGACAGTTTGAGGAAATGAAACAAAATAAAATTAGTTATTGCTGCGCCCGGGCTTGAATATTAATTAAGCCACTGCTCAAGCTGCCAAACGTTTGCGCATGCCACTCATTTTTTTGTTGCTTTTACCGCGGTCCATTGTTGTCTTCAGGATACGTCAAGAACAATGACGTGTTGTCAACAGTCTGGCCACTTGTGGCACAATGCAAAAGTGGGAATGCGGTCTGCGCGCGGCTAAGTGCTCAAAATTAGCCCAAAACTCATTACAGTCAACACCGCGAGCATCGCTTCGAGAGGAATGCTTATAATTGCGATCTCCACTTGCCCCAGATAGCCGTTGTGACATCTCGAAACCTCGAAACAAGGTTATCCAGGACCGAGAATTGCGCGGGCTTGAGTCAAAATCCCTTTTTCGTTTTTAACGGCGACGAAGCGCTCCACTTTCTTTGCGTTTCGAGAGCACACAGAAACAAAGAAGGACACGAATTGAGTGAGCAAACTGCCACGCAGCGTGTGCATGCCAGCGGCGTGACAGGATCTAATCGTCGAGGTTTTCTTTGCCAATGATGCTTACTCAATGTCTTGCGCAGACGTTACGCAGTTTGGGGCGTTGGGAAAAATACGTATATCGCGATAGATAGATGTAAACGCCTATAGGAGATGAGTTTCGAGTCGAAAATCCATTAAGTTACCGCATGTACGAAGTATAGCGTTGCTGAGAACGCCTGGGGCCCTAAACTCGTCGAACACAAAGTTGGAGCCCAAAGTTAGCGGAGCGCGCCGATTGGACGCCGCCGGAAAAAGCGCCAAGTCATCGTCGGGATCGTCCAATCGGTGCGTTCCGTGAACTTCGGCCCAAACTTTGTGTTCGACGAGTTTAGCACCCCTGGTGACGTTAGCTGGCTGTCTGGGTTATAAAGGCGAAAGCCTTATGTGTCTCATCCTTCAGTCGACCTTCGAAGTCCTTGAGCGAAATCAAATCGCTGACACGAAAGGTATCAGAACGAAAAGTAACAATGAAACGGCACCAAAAGTGCGTCGTCAGAGAGAGCGCGCTGTCTTCGGGGGTTCGCTATCAACGGGACCACAGCCAACGCCACGATCCGAGTGAGCCAATGAAACGGCGCCAAAAGTGCGTCGTCAGAGAGAGCGCGCTGTCTTCGGGGGTTCGCTATCACGTTTACATCAGCGCTTGCGCTTTCGCCTTCAAGTCGTCTTAGGGGTAAATAACATAAGAGCCCCTTTGAATTTTCAATTGCTCAAACTGAACGGGAAGGATAAAACCAAAAACGACCTGTTCCATACTTAAAGCTTTGAGCAAAAAAAAAAAAAAATGTTATCGGGGTATGGAGGTTGGCTGTCTCAATACCTGCTCTCTAGGACATCTCCACTGAAAGCACTGACGTATTGTTCATGTATGTTGTCAGTGCAGCCTGTCCTACATATATTCATAAATTCTCAAATAACTTTTTTTTTGGGGGGGTGGGGGGGCTAAATGACGATTTCTGGTTTAATTGACATCAATTGCGGAGTCGCGTGTGTGTTTGTATTCAAGCTGCTTAGGAGTTTCCCGTACAAAGCTCTGAAAACAAACACTAGGCGATCCTCTGTTTTAAGTGTAATTAAAGCCAAAATTATTCGAACATTAGTTCGTTTTATTTCTCAAAGCCAGCTTTAAAAATAAGTTTCACATTATTTTCTTGGAAATGATCCATGGCCGGGTTTGTATTGAACAGCGATCGCAAAAATGGTTTTAGCAAAACAACATCTACAAGCAATCATACGTACGCGCAGTAAAGACCATGTCTTTGTTTGTTTTAGCACAAAGTGGAACGATATATCCGTTTTTTTTTTATTTTCGATCGATTTTCAGCTGATTCATCTCCCATACATTTCAGCCTTTATAGAAAAGAAAAAGAAACAAAAGAGAAAAAGCGATTTCTAGGTTCCTGTCGATGCTTTTCCATGGCACGCGAGTTAATAATTCACGGGCCGTGGAAACAAGACAAATGTGTTGGGGTAGGCGCCGTATGCAGCGGCAGAATGGATCTGAGCGAAACCCACGGAGGGGCGCTGTTTCGAGGTGCTGACGTCTACCTTCAATCAAACAGGCCTCGGTGACAGCCCTTACATCCCACGTGCCCGAGCAGCACCTCCGCACCTCGCTACAGGATGTTGATGGCGGGACGGCGTGTTTTTGCCAAGGATCGTTACGACGAGACTTCGTTCGAACTACAAGGGTTATCCCAAAGCTAAAAGCAAGCCGAAAGTTAAAAAAATTTAAAAAATGGCGTCGGTTATTTGAATAAACAATAATTCAATGCAGCTGGTAATTGTGCGTCGGCTGTGCTGTCCATTCACTCATAGGCCGCATTTACATGGATGCGACCGTAGCGCATCGAGTCGAGATTTCACGATTTTGATTGGTAGCAGTTGGGTAGAAGAGGAAGAAGTAAGAAGACAGGCTGCGTGTAATTGGTCCCTGCTCGATTCGATACGCTACGATCGCATTCATGTAAACGTAGCCATAGTTATTTTGCTGTTGTTTTCCAGTTGGCCTGTTTCTATAGAGAGATCGTGGCACCAATTGGAACTAAAACTCGAGCACTAGCCTTAGACGTAATTTCATTTCTAGTGTTTTATGTACAGACGTTCCACTAGCGTGTATTTGTAAAACATTATTTCTTAGAACCACAAAAACGAAAAGAAGCCAGAAAAAGAATTCCAAATACTCTACTAAATAATACATTCTACTCCGAAAAAATCCCATGACCTTGGCGCCGACAGCTTTTGCGTAGTTGGAACGGCTGCATGCACGCAACTTCGGGATGTTCCCCTTTGAATTGGGGTGGGTGGCTGCCACCATTTGTTGTCGTGGAAACCCCTCGAGACAGTGAATACAGCCGTCTTTGCTGTCTTGGCGATTCCGGTGTCTCAATGCGTCCGTGGCACCAGGTGTAGCTCGAAAGGGAGACAACATGGACGGAGTGACGCGCGTGCGTTTCTCTCGAACGCGGGGTTTTCCCGTTGCTCGGGTAGGATTTGGTGCTGTATGCGCTGTCTAATGCAATTGAGTGGAATACAGAGTGCATCCTCCTAGTATAGTAATGAAGAATTAAAAAATAAATAAAGACGTGAACCTTATTGCGCCCTGAAGAAACTTGATGACACGGAATAGTTTCTTCAATAAACTTTATTGTAGAGGGTAACGTGCATGATCTCGGTGCGTCACAGAGAAACGTGCGTTGCCTTGGCCTCTGACCACTTTTCAGTTTGTTGTCTATAGTCCGTTGCAACTCAAGAATGTAGGGCGAGGGAAAGGAAGGCCAGGAAGGAGGAAGCAGACGGAACGCTGGAGAGGAGGAGGTTCCCCTTCTTTTCAGCGTTCCGTCTGCTTCCTTTTCCCCGGCCTTCCTTTAACTCGGCCTACCTTCTTGAGCTATAACTAACTATAGATTGTCGTCGGAGGCTGCAGTCGTGTTTCCTACGCAGGATAATTATGCTTACCGTAATTTTTAAAGGCGCTTTCATTTCGTAACCTTTTCAACTCTGATAGTGCACTGACCAAGTTCTCTATTATGGAGGAGCTTCAAGAGTGTCAAGGCAATCTTTCATACATTCAAATCGCAGAAAGGCAGTTTCGCCAGTGCACGGTGTGACCGGTAACCTGAGCAGTCTTTTACCCTCGAAATGGAGTGGTGACATCCCATACCCGTTCATATCAAAACATAATATAGGATATTTTGTTTCTATTCAAACCTTCGTTCCACATGCTTAACCAGTTGCGGGGCACTCGACGTCCCACACTATTGTTAATATAATACGTGCATGTGCATGCCTATACGCACCATTGTCTGCATTCTGCCCAGTTGTTTCTCTCCAATTTGTGTGGATCGCGACCATTAAGACTTTAGCGGCCACAAAGGTGCCGGACATGGGCCCGCGGGAGCCAAAAGGAGGAAGACGAGTATGGCACGGGGCAAAGCTCGGGCAACGAGCTAGAAAATGGTCGGCTACATAACGGTGAATGGAAAAGGCGCGACCTCCAGATCGTCCAACAGTGAGACAATAGATCCTTCTTACCTTGCGTTCTACAGTCTCGGTTGAGGCGGGGCGTAATCGGGCGCTGGCTGTAGAGGACACTCGCGTTATCTGACGCTCGAACGTGTGGCCCGAGCAGCTGGCCTTCGCTTTCCGTCGTCCCTTGGAGATCACACTCGACGAGTTCTTCGGCCATTTTCAGATAATGTACGTGCCTACCATAGCCAGCGCTCGATCGGACCCCGCCTCGACCGCCCCGAAGGAGACCGCACAACGCAAGGTACGAAGGAACTACAACTGTCTCACAGCTGGACGATCTGGAGGCGGCGTCTTCTTTTTTCGTCGTTCCGCAGCAGACCATTTTCGAGCTCACTGCCCGAGCTCCGCCCCGTGCCATCCTCGCATTCCTCATTTTGGCCCCCGCGCGCGGGGAACTTGAGGACGCTTCAGAGAGGAAGACGCCGGGCTCGGACACGGGCGCGTCCTCAACGGCCACTGGCGCAGCGACGGTCGTGGGGCAGGCCAACGTTGAAGGGGTCTGTGCGGCGATGGCGTGGCCCCCAGGGGGCCTAACGAGGCCCCGGCCTTGGGTGTGAGCAGGTTGGGTCTGTCTTGTCGAAGCAGCAGAACTGCCGCCTCCACATTGTCAGGAGAGCGTATTCAGCCACTCCTGGTCGGCGTGTGTCTCCGGTTGTAGGAGGGGGACGCCTATGCCCTCGGAAGGACGGCTGGATGGTGTCACCGGTCTGCCCTGCCTTTGGTCTCGGTTGGTATTTACACCGTCGTCGAGAGACGAAGTGGACAGCACCCAGTCCCTCGGATGCCGTCGTCGTGACCACCGCGTGGCAGGGGGGCCTGCTCCAAGCTGGTCCCCCCACCGCGGAAGGAGCTGGCTGACCCGTTCCGCGGAAGGTTATAGCTACGGCGGGGACAAATCGACCTGCTCCCGCCGGACTCGGTAGTGGGCTCTGTCGATAACGACCGGCTTCACTACCGTGCCTCCTTCAAGGTGGCCACCTCCAGGGTTGGGTGCCCTACGAGTCGGACCACCGGAATCCAGGATGGCCACCCTGGCTGACCGGGAAGACCGTGGCGTCCACGCTCTGACCATGTGGCCTCCCCCTGTGGGGCCGTCCATGAGCGGCGCCACGTCAAGCTCCTCTCCAGCGGTCGTTCCAGGCCGGCAATTTCTATGACAGAACACCGTTAACGTGCACAATCATTACACTCTGCGCCACCCACTCTTGCGAAGGCCCGAGCTGCTGTTAACATTCTCACGAACCGTCTGACCACCGCGCCTGGTCCACGCTCGGGGCCGCGCGCAAGAGGTCGCAGGAGCGGGACGCTCCTCATCTCTTGGTCGCGAAGGAAATACCCCTTGAAATCGACGACGTTAACGCATTAATTGATTGCTCGTTTGTACTGAGCCGAGTGGGTGCATAGGTAAGACTCGACACTTGCGTCGTTACCCCGTAATGATCTTCACATTTCAAAGTTATAACGAGCAGCGAAACCGCGAGCTGCGGTGATCAGTAGGCGAGTCACTCCGTAAGACCAAGTCCCCGACATTAATTTTCACGTGACAATGACTTACCGCCAGGCGCCGTCTGCTCGATCCTTGCTCAATCGACAGCTTGAGGCACGGGGCTATGATATTGCGGATGACCACCTCCCACGGGTAGTGACTCACAATCGGGTACATCAGACCCGGAGGTTTCTCGCCTCTCGAGTTTGCTTTCTGGCAAGCAGGGTATCGACGAGTGCACCCAAAATAGTCCCGCCTCATCCCCGGCCAGGTCGCGGCGCGACGTTACTTATAAAAAGTCTTGCTGCCACTGCTATGACCAGCCAGAGCCGTGTCGTGGAAGTACCCGATAAACCTCGTCCGTAGCGAATCAGGACACAGAGGAGAGACTATTAGTTAAGTTATTGTAGTGGTTGCCGCAGATGGGATGATGGCAATCCCGGATTTATATATGAAAACTGGGTTACAGATCTCAGAAGCCACGCAAGATTTCACAGAGTCCTGGAGGCGTCCTGCCCCCTCCGATGCTCAGCTTGGATTCCCTTTCCTCTCCAGCGCGCTGCAAAGTTCCCCGGAATCCTCCCCAGCCTTCGAAATCCCCGACGCGTACGGGAAGGGTCTCTAGACACCTAGCTCGGTGGTTCCCTTCCTTTGATCTCGCCCGTTCCGGCTCGGTTGGAAAATGCGTCGATTCCACGGTTCTGAACTGACCTGCCAAAGACAACTTACTCCCAAAGCCATAAGCGATAGACGGCCCCGTGTGCGACATCCACGGTCGTAAACATTGCAAAACCCGCCTTCCTTTGATCCCGATCAAAAAAAAAAAAAAGAAGAAACACAAGAGAGGTCTTTGAACTTACCACTATAACTCTCCTCTTCATCAATCGTTGGTTGGGATGTAGTGAAGCAACAAGGCCATCTTCACCCTGCAGATACTGTGAATGCAAGTTCTCATTAACTTGTCCGCCAGCGTTCCCGGTGTTACCTGCAATTTCCGCAAGTTTTCCCAACACGCGCGGAAAAACCCCATGTGCTTTCTGGGCCTCAACGAGCTTTTCTGTGCTTACCACTCCACCCCAAGCTGCTATCCTTTGCTCCACATGCTCCACCAGATGCGCTGCGCACGACCTCCCATACTAATGTAAACATAACACGTATATGCGCATGCCTATACGTATACTTTGTCTGCAGTCTGTCCAGTTGTTTCTCTTTAATTTTATTATGATAGCCGGCATGGAACACACCACGTTGGCAATACGTGCCTGCAATTCGCCTACATAACCAAGCACCAGTGTACAGTTGGCGGCAATATTACCTAACCCAACTCTGCTAGGCCGGAGCAGTAAACTTTTTATATGCTGTGTCATGCGTTTGGGAGTCGGGTTGGAATAGGCTGCCACTTTTCCTTTTATGCAATTACGGCATTCCAATTTATCACTTTGCACGCCCGAGGCACCCGATGCCGCATCTTGCCCCTCCGGCTGTGGGGTTCGGCCATAGAGAAATATGGTACTACGTAAAGAGTGACCACTCAAGCCGTTTCGTGGCCCAGGAGTTAAGGACTCTACTGGCCATTAGTAGGGGCAGCACTGCCACTTATTCCTGAACATTGGTCAGATAAATAATATTAATAAATAATTTTGTTGTATAGAGTAAACTTTTAAAATTATTACGAACTTCGAAAACTTTCAAAAACGACTTCAACGCCTGTGACTACGGCTGCGGCGCGATGGTTGGCTTCGGAGTCGTGGACTCGACGGAGGGCGGATACTTCGGCTGCTTGGTCTGTGTCTCTTGCCTCGTTGTGTGGGTTGAGTTGGTTCCGCGGCTTGTTGTCTCGTGCGGGTTTCTAGTCATTCTTCCGTTGCGGTTATGGTATACGGTATACGCAAGGAGTATTGTGACTGTAGTTTATTTGTTGACGAACATTTGCATTCGGTCACTGAATTTAGAAGCCACTGGGCCAGATTGTTCTTCTATTGTTGCTGTATTAGTCACATGGTCATATGTGCAAGCGCTTTTCGTAGAACTTGGACGGTAATTTTTTTTTTTTAATTCCCTCTATCATATTGCATTTGTTGCTGTAAGTCTCGCTGTAATACAGTACTTTTTTCTAGTGTTGCAGTGTTGACGCGTTATTCAGACATTTTGCATGCGTATTCTTATTTTTGTAATGTATGAATTACATATACAACTCATTGTCTTCAGAGTTGATGTTTGTTTTGCTTGTCATAGTTACAAAAATAAATACTTTTCTGTGTCAATCCCTGGTGTCGTCCCATGTCGTCCCTTCAAGAGAGTTAGCACAAGTGTGAAAATATCCGTTCAGGTGTGCGCTCAGTTTGAATAGACCGATATCACCAGCCGATTTGACTACGCCACCGCTGCCGCAATGCATCCAGGGAACTTTAGTCTTTCTGCACGTGCGACAACCTCGCTGGAGCCCTGCGCGTGATGAGCGCGAGACAGCACGAGCCCTCTCGTGCACCGCTGCTTGTCTCCTGCGAACTAAAGTTATGGCGGCGTCACGCATGCGCCGAGCACTCGGTGAGATCGGTCTATTTTATGTAGCGCTGGATGACTTCTCTTCTGCAGTACAATTAAGGTATACTTATAAAACAATACTGTATTTTAAACAAAAGCCATGCTAGTTACAAAAACACTGACTCATAAACTAGAGGGCGCATTCTGCTGTCCGATACAAAAATTCCGCCAGAATTCGCCTTGAATTCATTCAGTCACCTGGCCAGGGGTTACTGCGTGTATCCATCCATTCAACACTCAACTAGGGATTATACTGGCCGCTGGGTGCGCTCGCTGACACTGAATTGGGGCTATGGGAGTGTCCGCTCTTTACGTAGTACTATATTTCTCTATGGTTCGGTTGTGCCATATCATTTTGCCACCGACACTGCATCGCCTCCAAGTGTTGAGGTGTGCGGCCGATTTTGTAACGCACGCCGGAATAATTACACCACCGTACACCGGACATGGACTTTCTGCAAAGACGAAAGACCAAAGCAAGCAAATAAAACGCACACGTACTAGACTGTTTCTCCATAAGTAATAACGCCAAAGGATCGGTGACATACAAACACGGACGCGCAGAATTAACCCGAAAGGTCAAAGCTTATTCACTGTGCTGGATTGGTTTAGCAGGAGATAGCACGCGCACAAAAAGACGTCGGACGACGTGACGCGGCACATTTTCACGGGCTTCGCGATCGTCCCGACTGGCTCGTAGCACCGGCCGCGCTTTTATTTCTGTGTAACCAGGTGGTTTGTTTACCGGTGACGGCTCCGCAGTGCATGTGCATCCGTCCGACGTGTTCCACCGCCATGTCCAGGCAACGTCACCTAGGATCATCAATGCCCGTGCAGCAGCCTTTTGAAGTCACGGCAGTGAGATCGGGCACAGACGGCACACGAGTGCTGCCCCAGCGTTCAGCTGGACTTTTTGTCCAATCAATGCCTCGAAGGACGCTGCTCGGCGTCGGGCTCGGGACCATATATTTGCCGAGTTGTCGCCATCATCGCGCGATGACGGTGCGTGGAGATGGAAGAGGCTGTTCGCAGGTTCGGAATATTATTTGGCTTGTTTTCGGTCTAGGTGACTAAAACTGACAGACAACCGTTCGACTTGTTCATAGTGCGTACCTCGGCGTAGAAGCGTCCGAAAGCACAGTCCGTAATTTAAAGAGACTCGCCGTTGGGTTATAACTTTGTTTCACCTCGAGTTCGGAAGCAGCCGACGCAAACAGCTGATGTCACCAGTCAAAGAGCATCGAAAGCGCAACAACATGATATTCGTCGCCGTTTCTGTACGGGTTCCATCACTGCTGAAGCAATGTAGTAGAGCTTTTGACGCTGTTTGACTTATTCTATTAGCTGGCATAGCGTCGGCTACGCCTGAACGTAAGGTGAATCTAAGTATATCGTTTGGGACATGGTGCCAAGGAGGGTTGTATGCGCAAACAGCGCTCGTCCGTGTCCCCTTCGCGTTCGTTTCTGTCTCCCAGCGCATACAGGTTTCCGGAGCACTGTCCGTGCTGCGGCGTCGCTCCTCTTTCTTACGCCAGCGTCGGGTTTTCGTTCACGAAGCTGCGCGCGGATGGAGAATCCGGTTTTCTCGAGTCGGGTGCCGGCTATCGGGCGTTCGATCGGGCCGAGAGTCCGCCGTGATGATGCAATCGCCCGGGCGGGAAGAAGCGCTCCGGGACGCTCTGCATGACAAGGCGATTACGTCACAGCGTGGAACGGAGAGCCCCGCGCTCGTTTGCCGCCGCCACCCTCCGGCCGACTTCCTCCGTTTCCCAACGGCCCCTCGATGCGTTGTTGCCTTCGGCCTCTCGCTCTTGTTCCAAATAGCGTGTCGCTTCGAGCGCTCACTGCCCGCGGGGAGATACCCGCCTGCGAAGATCGCACAGCTTTGCGCAGCTTCAAAGAGGCAGGGATATGGCACGAGTTAACCACGGAAAAGAAAAAAAAAAAAAAAGGTAAACTTGCTAACTTTTTTGGGCAGCCCTTTGCTACACGACTAACAAACTAAAAAAAAAACAAAAAAAACGCGAGGATTGATGATTATGTGCACGCTTCCCGCTTTGCGACTCTCTAGTAACTTAGAGCAACCCTAAGTATGACAAGCCCCAAGCGTATTATCGCAGCCAATGAAACTCCAACATTTGCTGATAAGAAAGCCAATGAACCAATCACGAAGCCAGGAGCGTGAACATAATACGACCCGAGTGTCTGAAGTTGTTAGTGCTTACAGTTGGTTTCAAATTAAATCCATACGCAGCTGCCGGTACGAGCTAATGGGACCAAGCAGACAGCGTCAAAAGGGCACAACCATGGTGTTCGTCATGTTTCTGTACGTGTTCTATCATCGCTGAACCAATCATACACAAAAGAAGGCTGAGTGACTTGCGGTTTTCATGTTGCTTGATTGCTTCCATTAGCTCAAAGCGCCGGATGCGTAGGGGCTTCAGCTGAAATGAAGTATGAATCAGCCACACCCTATAGAATAGCAACACTTCAGCCATCTTGGCGATGAATGTCCTGGTTGCCAGTAATGTGAAGCTCGATCTCAAATCGCAGCAAACGGTTGTCTGTCTTCCAGGAATGCTAAAACAGTCTTACACCGTCTTCAAAGCTCAGGGAGTCGCATCCTTTATCGCAACCGATGCGTCACCACTAATCTACTGCCAAGGATCCCTGAATGCAACCCTGCGCGCGTTGCATTATGGGACCTATCTAGCTATGGAGAGGAGTGACATGCTTTCGGTTCTCACTGATTCGCCGACAAAGTAGCGCATCTCAGAACTGCGTGAAAAGAGGAGTCAGCGCTCGCTTGCATTCCGCCCCTTCATCTTCGTGAGAGTTCTCGTCGAAACACGAACCTCCGTGTTTTGACCTCATTATACTTAGCGAGAGGTATACGAGTACGGCCGGCCGCGTCCCATTCTTTTCTGGCAGCCTGGCTATCCATATACTACCACTCCAGAGTCCAGAGTACAGCATTCACCTCCCGGGTCGCGGATAATTTAAGAAGCGTAAGGCGTTGAGGAGACGACGGAACAGGATGTTCGGCCCAGTATACACACTTCTTTTTCCGTGCACAATCGTAATCTTGTGTTTACCGGCGCACAAACTCTGGCCCGTCAACCCCCCCCCCCCCCCTTTTACACACACATAGGAATAAAAACGTTCCCCAGCGCTCTATTTGTTTTGGTGGGCAACACCTACAGTGGTATGAATTTAAGAAAAGTAACACATTAAAAAATGCACACACTGTATTCGGTCATGAGGGATATCGTGAAGTGAGAACGGCAAATTGAAACCAAAACTTAGAGTTAAAGGGTTTTCAATATGCTTTGCGTGGCACTACGCCGCTAAGTTCGCTTCGATTTTGCACGAGGTATGCATTGCTCCCACGTCACCCTAAGCACCAAGATTACGGCGCACACAAGGAAATCGGAGAATAAAGTGCCCGTACTCCCAGCGAAGCTTGTTTAATGGATCGAATGCACCTCATTCGCGACTTCGCCGACGCTGCATATTTATTTCCCGCTGCTCTGTTTCACATATTTCCCTCCAGGCAGCGGAAGTTTTCGCTGCACACTTCGACAGGCGTTAACGCCCTGTTTCTCAAATTTACGTCTTCCCCGCTGGCTGGCGTCGCCTTCTCTCGAGTCGCGAATAGGACTGATACGCAACTGGACTTTCCGGGCGAGGCGCCGGCGAGTAAAAAACGACGGTCGCTAAAGTGCGCTTCATTAAAATAAGCGTTCTGAAAGATGACCCGCATTTGCTGCCGGGACGTCTTCCCCCGAGATAATTACGAATGGATGCGGTCGCCGTTTTTTCACCGCCTGCGGCCCGATACCAGGATGCGCGCTGTCATTAGATTATCGCCACTGACCGGTGGCGATAACTAATGGCGGCGCACATCCTGATCCTGCGGCTGAACAAGCAGGGAAGTGGCGGTTTTCGCTCTTTTAAAATTTACATTGGCTACGCAAGTGCCGAACTCTTTTCAAAACCCGTCTGTTCGTGTTACTGTAATGTTTGCCTTCTTCGTGATTATACAGGGCCCAACCTGTATGACGTCCGTCGTTCGGGCTTGTATTCATTAAGTCGAGCTAACCTTGGCCGAACAAACAATTCCAGTTTTTGCGACCTTTTCTCGTCGAAGTTCTGCCTTTGGAGCCCGTGAGCACAAACAGGTATTTTGTCACTGACAGGTCTAGGGCAGCATGTAGGGCGTGTCTTCTAATCCTTTTGCCAAATGACGTTTCACGCTTGTTATATTACCGCGTCACGAAGCGTCATCAACCACCGTAAAGGAACAATCGAGGTTGTTAGGGCTGTTCCTGCGACATTGTAAAATATGTAGTTCTTCGTTATCTAACGTGGCTATAGACATGTATAGATTTTTACGAGGACAGCATTCATATAAAGGCGAGGTTTAGCAGCGAATCCCGGGTCTGTATTATGTAACGTTATCGTGGTACGTGGCGTCATAATGTCACGTGATGTGTCGTCACGTGGTCATGCACCCAAGCCCTAACCACTGAATTACGCCAGGAGAGGGGCACAACAGCGGGCACCAAAATTACAGTACATATATCCTGTCAATGTTAATGACGTCACACAATACCCAACCCAGCGTGCAAACTTCAGAGACAGGCGCTCGTGAGATCGTCACATTACAAGGCAAGCAAATCATGTGCCACGCATACGAACGATGAACAGGTCATAGGCCGGAAGGTTTCCTACAGTGGCCTATGCCTCACTAAGCGAACAATTGAGAATCAATTCACTTCAAGTTCTAGCCGCCACGACGAAATCAGCTTTTGACACTTAGAAATTATCGCGTGACACGTGTTGACACACTTATTCTACAGTCGCCGGTTAGAGATGCACAATCGTATAAACTGTCGCCCACAAAGTATATTCAGCATGTCCACAAGCACAGTTTGTCTAATGACCGTTTAGAGGGGAACACGTCATAAAACGTCAAGCAGCACTGCACACGCAATCGAATATCAGCTGGTGGGGGCGCCGTTGTTCGCGGACCGTTGCGGACGACACGATGTCAATCGCTGCGAAGCCTTTGTTGCGCCATTCCTCTCCTCATGCCAGGAGACACGCGTCGGGGGCTCGAGAACATCGCCTCGAAGACCCGGTGACCTCTGGGCAAGGTCAGACACGCGCGAGACAAAGAGACAGCCTGGTGGCCGTAAGCGTTTTTTATCCATGACCGAACCTCCCGAAGGACGTGTATCAGCAGGGGCGGAGGTTCCGCCTCGGTTCACCAGTCATTACGGCTAAGGTCTCAGCGCCGCGTATTATGCACTCGGAGACGACGTGACGCCTGGTTGCGTCGGCGGTGTCATACCAGGAAGCCTTCCTGCAGATATAGATTCCTTTCCGATTGACGCCATTCGTAGCCCGAGCTTCGGTGCCTATACATGTCTGAACGCACGCGTGCTTGCGGGTGTATCTCCGTGTGAGGAGTGTTTGTGGTTTCTGTACACACGTTTGTGATGCTTGTGCGTATGTGTATACACTGCAGACCCGAGTATTTTGGAGATCTCATTTGCTAAAGAGAGAGTTACCCTGTGTGGTCCTTAATTACGCTGTGGAGATTTATCTATTCGTTTATCAGCCGTATAAAGCTACTTCATAGGGCAAAATATTTTATTCAAGACGCAATGTCATGTAATGGCTTAACAAAAGCGCAGTCATAAGTCAAATTTGGCGGTTTCACGTGGCGAACTAACGAAGGGCATATAGCACGAAGGTTTGAGGAATCATTTCGGCCATCAGTGGATCTTCTAACGTCCATTCGAAATCTCGGTTTCACGGCGCTTTCTCCGCAATAAGCTGCGTCAGATTAAGGGCACCTCGCGCCCGGGACTTGAACCCGCAAACTCGAGATTCCGGTGGGCAAGCGCTTTGCCTCGGACCCACTGTAACAGCTAACAGAAGCACAGCTCTGGTACAAGCCTCCACAGTGACATATTGCATAATTCGCGAAACACGTATTGCATACCTAATGACTTTCCTTCCTTCATCTGAAACATCCCCATCGACGTAGCAGTCCTTCTTTATTAATACTTTTTATTTATACACACACGATCTGGAGTAGAATACGAAAGACAGGTAGGCCCTGCCGATGGGACCCAATCATGGCCAGAGGCATCATCCCATCAATAATTACATTATTAAAAATACAACGATAGAAAAATATGACTAAATCATACCTTTACAACGGAAGGAATTTGGGGTGTGAATACACCCGATATTCTCAGCCTCACTCCCGTCGTCACTGGGCCGATACGAAGAAAGCAGTCCCGGAGCACCGTCACCCGCTTTGCTTACACTGGTAGTAAGTAACACGTCACTGTACAACTTCGCTTGTTTTTCATGGTTTGAGTAATATTCAAACATCATCGGGCACCCGAGAAGAATTTAGCATCCCATCGCCAAAGCCAATTTTCGAATAACGAATGATGGTGAAAAATCATAGCCACTCTCCTTGCTTTTTGCGGGGTGCAAGGAAAGGACTCTGACAACCTTTTTTTTTTTTTTTTTTTTCTACCCGCTACCGAGTAAGACAGGCTGACAGGATCTCGTCATGTTTCCCAGATAGAGCTTTCAGTCAAATGTACTTCTAACAGGGCGCTGCCTCGTAAATGGTAATGTCGTTCTTGACATCAAAGTCTGGAAATCCCCGTCGCATTTGCCTCATGGTTATGTCAGAAAAGATTCGGCCTTGGTTTGTTGTGCGTGGCCGGCTGTCAAGGCCGTCATATTTGACGGATGAACGTAGAGCGATCCTTAGATGAAACGGCTGCAAAGGCCTGTTTTTGTGTCTGTATGTGGACCGTAGACAGATGAAAAGGAAGGGCCCGTGTTTCCCCCAATATGAGAATATTTAGTGATAAAAAGACGAGATAGCTACATGCGGAAAATGTGTAATCAATTGTCTAACTACAAATTTCGCGGAAACAATTCTAAAATAGCAGCCAACGTTTATAATCGAGGATGTTGGCTTCTTTGGGAAAAAGCGAGTCTCTTAAGCCGCTGTCACACTGATCACACATCATAAAAAAAAAAAAAAAAAAAACACGTTGTTTCTTAGCAGACATGAATACTTCGACCATGTCTGCAAACCCCTTTTTGCACGATGCATTGACAGTGTCACCGCGGATTTAGTGAACCACTCGCAGCAGGTTGTCGTCATAAAACTCCATAAAAGAATGTAAAAAAAAAAAAAATTGTTTTTTTCTTAGATTTGGGGCTTTTTTGTTTTTCGTAGAAATGCTACAAGCTTTTATAACCTATAATTAGTTACTGGTTTAGTGAAGAAATACTTGGCAATTTACTATTAGAAAACTCGCCACGTGATAAATGAGCGTTTGCATTTCTCGAGCCACTTTTAATTGGTTACATTATTGCCCATTTGCGGAATAACGCTGAAACTAAGTTATTATTTATGAGCAGATGTAGCGGTAACTACTTATACAGGGTATTTAATTTTACTTCAAACTGATTTTTTTAATGAGCTGAGAGCTTGACGCGTTTTGTTTTCACCGTGTCTTTACCAGGCTCGGCAAACATTAGATAAGAGGATTATCGTGATGGTAAAAAAAAAAAATTAACAAACATCCATTAGTTAACTTTGCAATTATTGGTTTTAGGGGTTATGTTGCAATTGCAGCATTGGCAGAAACGTCTATTAGAGGCCAGAACTATCAATAGAATTAGCAAAATGTAATGTTTTTATTTATTTTTTTCAAATAAATTTTTACTTTTTTTTTTGTAACCCGATTTTGGAATGGCGCGTAAAGAGCGTACGGCAAGCCCTGCCCACAATAAGGGTTAGATGATTAACACGGTCTTTTCAATCATGTCACCCCTTTCTCGGCAGCGTGTCTTTGGTGGCTACGCGGACGACACAGATGACGATGTGACTGAAACGATTACGTCACTGTTTTAAGCGTCACTGTGAGCAGGGCATGCGGCTCGATTTTGGAGCGCAATTTTAAATGGGCTAGAAACGGTTAATCGTGTCAACTAATATCTAAACAATCATTACATTTTTGCATATTATTTTAATATGTCTCGTCTCTAATTGTAATTGCCGTCAATACTGCAACTGCATCATGACATCTAAGACCGATAAGTAAAAAGTTAATTATTTTTATTTATTATTTATTCATACTGTTGGCCTATTAACCGTTACACGAGTGGATTATTAGTAAAATAACCAAATTTTTAAAGCACACTTCCACGAATGAAATGCATATGAATGATTCAAAAACAGATGCTTTTAAACGTATATAAATATAAGCGAACTAAAGAACACGGAAATGAAAATGAAAGAAAAATACATTATGCGTATTGTTCGGCGAGGCTTCTCAGGCCGGCTTCAAAACGTTCAACGGTTTTACATGCAAAAGTATTTTGCGGGAGGATGTTCCACTCAGCTATGGTCGTCGGAAAAAAGGAATACTTAAAAATGTCGATCCGGGCTTTCATCGGCAACAGCATTTCAGTATGGCCGCCTTTAAGTCCTCTAGTAGGGCGATACTTTAAATATCGCAGCGAATCTATGTTGCACCTTTTGCTTTGTATCAAATATAGCAGTTTTAATCTGGCTAATCTCCTTCGTTCTTCCAATGGCGGCAAGTTGAGTTGAATGAGCATCGAAAGGACAGGCTCAGTCCTTCGGTATCTGGATGTGATAAATCTGGCAGCTCTCCTTTGTACCTTTTCTAATTTTTCAATCTGTTTTTTTTTTTTTTTTTTTTTTTTCTGTATGGGCCTTACACGGTGCTCGTGTGTTCCAAGACAGGGCGTACAAATGTTAAGTAGGCAGTTAATTTTGCTTTCTCTGTTGCAAATTTGAGGTTACGTCTCAAGAACCACAATTTTTTTTTTTTTCAGCGATGCTTGCCAAGTTGTCGATTTGGGATTTCCAGCTCATATCTCCAGACACAATTACACCTAGGTATTTAAAATTACTGGCGAACGCTAGTGGATTACCGTCAAGTTCACAATCAAAAACAAACACGTTTTTAATCTTATTCGTTATTCTTGAGAATACAATTTTTTGGGGTTCCATTTGCATTTTCGATCATTTGCACCACTCACTTATAGTTTCTAACGCTATGTTCAGAGTGATCTGATCTTCAGAACACACAATTCTGGAATAAATTAAGCAGTCGTCTGCAAATAAGCGAGTGGTAACTTTAGAGCTAATGTTGCCTGCGATATCATTAATATAACTTAAAAATAATACCGGTCTCAGCACGGACACCTGGGGAACCCCCGACGTGACTTTTAATGTATTAGATCAAGCACCGTTCACTTCTACAAACTGAGTACGATTAGTGAGGTAGGCTCTGATCCATCTCAATGCCTGTAAATTTATACCGGCGTCTACTAGCTTTTAAATGAGTTGTGCGTGTGGAACGCGATCGAAAGCATTCGAAAGGTCTAGGCAGATTACATCCGTCTGTCCCCCTCATTCAGCGAAGTCGTAAAATCGTGGATAGTTTCCGTGAATTGTGTGACTGTCGATAGCCTCCGCCGGAATCCATGCTGGTTTGGGTTAAAAGCGTTTAAACTTTCAAAGTAATCAAAGAGGTAACCTGATAATGCATGCTCCAGTATTTCGCAACAGACGCAAGTGAGGGAAATTGAATTATACTTTTCAATTTTATGTTTGCTGCCAGTTCTAAGCACCGGGGTAACTTTTGCCGTTAGCCAGTCGGTAGGAAGAGTATGTTGGGCCAAGGATGCACGGAATATGATTGTTAGGTATTCAGACACCCATTCCGCATATCCTTTCAAAACTTTGTTAGGAACATTATCGGGCCCTTCAGACTTAGGACTATCAATGTTCAGTAAAAGAGAAAAAATACCTGGTCGTGATATAGAGATACCAAAGTCAGCCTGAGACGCATCTACATGCACGCTTTCCTGACACTGTGCATCACAGTGCGACTCAAGAAACACGAAGTTAAAAAATCATTATATCGGGAAGCCATCTCACTAGAATCAAAGATAACTTCATTGTTCACGAGCACGTATTTTAAAGACTCTCGGGATTGAGCGAGGTGACGCCAAAACTTTTGTGGTGAAGTTTTCATGAATTAATTGTGTTAGGGAATCTGTGTAGTAGCTCTCCTTTCCTTGCGCTAACTTATCTTTCAAGGTTTGTGAAAGACTGTTAACCTCAATCTAATTTCTTGTCTTATTTTTCGTTCTTGTTTTATTTTGCGTTTTAGTTGAATAATTTAGCGGTTTATCCAGAGATTTGTTTCTTCGCACAAATTTTATTCTTTTTGGAACGAATCGCTCGAGACAGTAGTTGACTATACTTTTAAACTGAAGCCACAAACAATTCACATCCATCACCCCATCAAATGCACACAAAATTAGCTCCAGATAATCCAAAATGATTACATCATCAGCTCTACTGAAGTCCCATACGTAGATGGGTGATTTTGTTTTATTGCGTTGCGGTAAAACGTTTTTCATGCACAGCAACACAAGCTTATGGTCCGACAGGCCATCTTCCACTGATAGTGAGTAGTCTGACGCATGACCATCAAGAAAAACATGATCGAGTAATGATTGTGCAGTTTTCCCACATCTCCTATTCTCCTTTACAATCTGTACAGGTCCATTTCCAAACGCAATGTCAAGAAGAACATCCGAGTTTTTTTACATCAGTTGACCTGACCCCGTTTCCAGCTGATCCCAATTTATTTCTGGAAGATTAAAATCCCCGGCAATAATGACGCGAGAGTTGACCTGAATCTGATTTGTTATGTAGTCTTGAATAGCCTCTAAGAAAGAGACAGGAAAATGTGGGTGCCAGTACACAGCGCCAACAATAAAATTAATGCGCAGAAATTTATATTGCTCCAGACACTTTCGTTTCCTGGGATGTCGGACATTCGAACGAAGTCGATACTTTCTTTCACTATTATAGCAACACCCCCACCACCTGCAGTTCGGTCATTACGCATCATTTTGTATTTGAGGGGAAGCAGTTCGCTATCTGTTATTTCAGGGCGTAGCCAAGTTTCAGTAACTATAACCAAATCCGGACCATAGTGAATAAGCAAGTGCTCTAGACCCCCAACTTTATTGGCAAGACTACGTGCGTTCACATTAATCAGCTCGAATTCCCTGCTCGAGTTATTCGACTTTTATTTGCACTTGCTTCGGTTTGCTGCACCTGAGGCGAGCTTTATCCTACAATTATTTTCGTCATCTCAAGATTACAATTCTTTATCGATCACAATCTTATCGTGGACTCGTCTAACATACACCCCCTTAGCTCTGTTGCCTCTTGCGCTCTCCCATAATTGCTTTCGTTTTCTTAGGGTGACCGGGGAATAATCGTTAGACACCGATATTTCGGTTCCTTTCAGTTTTCGGCAATTTGTAAACAAATAACCAAGACAATTATCCCCCATCTAATGTACGCCGAGCATGGTAAATATACGTTGAAGACGGCACTCATCTATCTTTTGTCATTTTTTTTTAAAATCTGTTCGAATTAAAATTAAACACGTAGTTTAGTAGATAAAGTTGTAAGCGTGTCAGTGTATCTGTAGACTAAGTATACTTTAAGGCGAGTAGCTTCAACTTTACATTTTTCTAATTTACATTTACGGCACTGTAGGGGTCGTATCAAATGCATCTTAAAATATTTTTTCTGAAAATATATTTATATGTATAAATTACGTTAGATTTTTTTTTAAATTTGTTATTTGGAACAAGGAAAGACCCTGAAATGCAAAAGTCAACTTTTTTATTGTTTTGTAACACTATCCTGCGATCTCCCCTGCAAACTTGTAACACACATATCTGGCAAAGCATTCTTATATAACACCTTCAACGGAAAACAAAAAAAAAAAAATATAGCATCCCTGTTACTGGTTGAGGACACCCCAGCACACAGAAATAAAACGTGTTCTCATTATACGAGCCAACAAAGTACCACTCGGACAAGCACATCGCTGCGGGGTCAAGGTTCGGAAGAGGCGGTGCGATTAAAACGTAGGCGGAGCTTTACGACCGCCAAGGCAACGCAGAGTGCTGGTCCCTTGGTGCACGGTAGTAAACGACTGCTCAGCGGTGAACGGTAAACACAAGCGGTGACGCACACAAAAGAAAAATAAAAAAAAATAAGTGACTCGTAGGCATCCAGCCAAAAACTTGGTTGCCTTGGCCGATTTCAGTGAAAGAAGGTTGATGCTCTTAAAGTTATTCCAAAACTAACTTTTTTTTTTTAGAACTATTACTCTTAAAAAATATTTTTTTTTCTACCTGTTAAGAACAGGCATGTGCTGCCCGATATTTATGCTACGATACGAGTTGTTCTATTTGTTTTCGAAACCGAAATTGTACCCCTGTCGGATGATGATGATAGCGCCTGTACCCAACTATAGACCTTTCCAGCGGCAGTCTCGAACGAAGCGACCGGGCAAAAGATGCTGAGTCACTGAGCAGTGGACGTATGCGCAGCGTCCGATATACCGCACATCAGATCAACAGCGCATGCTTGGAAGGCGTTCCACAGCCCAGCAGACAAAGATGGCAGCGCGCAGGAGGCGATTTCTGCAAAGGTCTATAGTCCGGTGCAACTCAAGAAGGTAGAGCGGGGGAAAGGAAGGTCGGGGAGGAAAAAGCAGACGGAACGCTGGAGAGAGGAGGAGGTTTCCTCCTCTCCTCTCCAGCGTTCCCTCTGCTTCTTCCTCCTCAGCCTTCCTTTCCTTCGCCCTACCTTCTTGATGTGTAATTTACTATAGTTGGATACAGACGCTATCATCGTCATCCCACGGGGGTACAATTTCGGTTTCGCCCGCAAATCGAAAAATTCGTATTGTAACGAAAATACTGGGAAAGAACATGTTTTCTTCGACGAACATTCATGTTGAGACATGCCTGCGTGTCGTAACCAGGTAGAAAACAATTGATTTTTTTCCTAGGTTCACTATTTCTTTAAGCTGCACTCAAGTTCGAGGGTTCTCCCCGTCGCTTATCCTAGAAATATTTTCCAATACGGGATAACTGCTTAGAGATGCTGAGAGTTGAACGCTGTGGAAAGGCCACGGAAGATTTGAACTTAACGATTTGAACTTAACGAACTTAACGGTGGGCAACGATTTCCAGACTTTGGCCAATCAACTGCGGAAATTAATCTGTGTCACCCACGGAACGAAGAACAGAAAACTGCATTTTCTTGCGAGCGCTAGTTTTTACGACAAAGATTTAAACAAATCGAAGGTCAAAGTGCCTCTCAACTCTCCCTGTCGCCTTTCGAGTGACGTACTCTGGGGGATCACGTGGTTTCCCCTTGGGTTCTCTCTTCAGAGACCCCAGCCGCTTCCTCCGCGATTATCGACTTTCAAAGGACTAGCATCGTCGAAGGTCGTGGCGAGCGTTCGACACAAAGGATGGTTCGCCACGGGGGTGACGGCGAGTGTAGCAGCGGAGGGGGACAGGTTTTGTTCGCTTCCGCTTATCCCCCAGTGTACGTCGCAGATCAGTTCCGTTAACCACCAGAAGTAACTGCAGATCGGCAAATATTTCGTTTTCTTCTTTGCGATTGCGCACCGGAACAGCAGTTTTTCGGGGCAAGGTGACGCGTTTAAGTCACTTGTGCTTAGATAGACAATATAAAAAATACAAATTGCCAATTCTTTCAACGCTAAACTCGTTGCGGTACCCCTTTGACAAGGCGGTAAAGATAGCCCGAAGAGGAGCTTCAGATACTGCGTTCTAACGACATTAAAACAGGTGACATTAATGGTTTAGCATGACAGCAGTACAGCAAGTGTAATAATGTTGGGTGTACCGAGAAAAGCACTTGTTACTTTGGAGGCCAAGTAATCTTGTAATATAAATAATTAGGTTGGGACGATGTGTTTACTGACTTTGCTTCACTACTTTTTCCACTGATAGAGTGTGGTTCTCACTGTCATTTTCACAAGAAGGAAGCCTTAGCAACCCAAGAATACGAATCAGTATAGCTTCTATTTTTTTAGGAAATGAGCTACCTTTTTCTGGGTAAAAGGTTACGCCTTATTGCTGTTGATGGTATGCAGAGTGATTCAAAAGTAATATCAGTGCATTATTAATCAGGCTTTAACTAAATTACTTTCGTTCTGTCAGAGCATTTGTTATACTATAATCCAATTAGCTTTCTTGAGATCCAAGAAAGGTAGGTAATATCAGTTTATTAGAAAAGAGCGAAAGTATATTATCTAGCCATTTTCGTATCAGATAATCGCGGAGACACTCATTTTACGTGGCAGTTCCTGCGGTGAAAGCAGCTTTTGAAGCTAAGAGTTTGAGTTTCCAGACCTTTAATGTGTGGAATTTAATAATGTGAAATACCTGATCTTGCTCATTTTATCAGAAGCGAATCGGCCGATAGTCGATAGGAAACGGCGTCAAACTAAAACCTATGTCCACGGTGTCGACCCTGACATTCCGGGTCAATGTACCAACAATAATGCGTCCATGACATCTCTTTTTCCACGCGCAGAATTTTAAACAAAATCAAAGAGCTATGTCCAAAATGCGGAGAAAAAAAAAAACATCCTTACTGCCCCTTAGCCACGTCAAGAATATGAGCAGTTGCAAGCTCAAAACGACGCAATATAACAATTTAGAATATAACATATTAAAAAACTGACAAGGAAACGCTATTTGGAAGGCTCATGAGCTGACGGTGTATACCCTGGAACTCCAGTCTCTAGAACGTTAAAATGTGTCCCAGCTATCTATCTCGGATATCTCAGGCCAAAATGTATGATTTCGGCTTCACCTATAATCAGATATAGTGATACATAGGTAATGTACCGCACCAACACTCGGACCTCAATTTGTCCACCTCTTCTCTGCCGGCAACCACGTCATAGCAAGAGCAACTGACGAAGGAAGTAAGAGACAGCGAGAGAGCTGGAAATAAAAAAAAAAAAAACGATAAAAATTAGAAACAAAAGCTGAGGGCATTTCAATGACATTATTTAACACGCGCCATATCTGCGACACAAAGTAAACTTTCCTACGGCCTTCTATTATTGTCGGGAAATTACACTGCTACCATTCCCCAAATACTGGTCCTTCGCTGAGGCCTGCATCTATTTAAACACTTTAGTGTCTCCTCCATTTCGAAGCTTTCCGTTTCAAACAGGCGTTACCTGTTAAGGCGCGTAATAATGAGGTGGTAAGTTCTAGAAAGTTGTACGAAACGGGTGTCAAGCACACGTTGTATGTGTCAGCGTTAGGTCCCATTGTCCTCCTCTCCTGAACTGCCCGGAACACGATTCTGTCTGGTGTGTTTACCGCGTACTAAAAAGTGACCCTCGATCTGCACCTGAAGACGTTAGAGAAATGTCATGTTGTTGCCCTTCACCATCCCGGCGGTGTCGCAGAAGAGGTGGTGGATATATATGGCAGACACCTGTTCTATCGCAGGTCGCTCCCAAACTCAAGAGTCCACTGACGCTTTGGCGGCCAGAAGTAGGGACGCCGCGACAAAAGCGACACTTACGCTCTTGCGTGTTTTTTTTTTAATGTTTCTTTGTAACTTTATGCACAGATGCCTAGATCACGACCTCCGACAACAGCCTGACACTCCGGACTTTTTTACGTCATTTTCCCGACAATTGAGGACCACTTTCGATACATGGGTGGAATAGAACGCTGAACACACACACACCAGCCGGAGACGCTTTCCAGGGAATGTACCTGAACTCTTCCCTGAGCAGATTCTCAGCCTAGCATGATCTTGAAAGCACACAGTCAGCCACCCGCAATTTCATATAATCGAAGATACGAGAATACCTCTCAGAGCCCACATTAATATTCAATCCGTCCCGGTTGGAACCGCTTCCCTCGACAAAACATCACGAACCGACGGCCAACATGAACACTTCCCTCGTAAGAAATCCGGTTCGTAGACACGCCTTTATCTGCTCCTAAGAAGAAAAAAATATGATGCGTATAAGTGTGTATTATGGTTTGCCTTCGCCACCCACGCTGCCTGTCTTCTGCGTCGTTCTCTCTTGTACGTTCCTCCTCCCCGATACGCAAAGCGTGACTTTCGTCGTAACCCCTCGGAAACCCTGTGCTCCTTTCTTCCTTAATCTTCTCCTGCTGTCTCTCCATGTAATTTTCTTATTTATTTTTTATTCATTTTTTATGCAGATCAACTTTGATGTTCCTCGTCTATACACCGGTTCACCTTACGGTGAAACTCGTCGGACGCTCTACGAGCCATCGGAGTCACGTGACATTTGGGAGGGGTGCAGCGACGCGTATAGTTATAGTTGTACGCGATAAGTTCGCAACACTGGATCGGCTGGCTGGGACTGCTCGCAGTCGTATACACCAACTCAACTCTCCTACGTCATGCCGCGGTGGTGGCGCGCCGGACGCACTTCCGGTCTGGGGCGGTGGGCAGAAGTCGCCGTGCCAGACATGCATTCCTGTATTCCTTTGGAAGAAACGAGACAAAAAACCTGCCTTCTCGTCAAAATGCTGCGATGGGGCTTTACCAAGAGAGTCTGGGAAGGTTTGAAGATCAGTTTTCATGTGTTTTTGCACCCTCCGTTCGTCCGAGAACGTGGATAGCAGCCGTGAAAAGGGCAAACCAGACGCTGTCGAACTACGATTGCGTGTGCGGGCCACAATTTGTGGTCGCCAGATGTATTTGCTTTGTTCCAACATGACCGAGAGAAAACCCCCAAGTTGTCCAGACCACCCACGGATTCAGTGCGTCTTCAAATTCACATGGCTGCCTGATCGTTCGAACTTTCGTCTGCTCTTTCAAAGTTGTCTGCTTTTTGTCGTCTGCTCGTTCAAACAAAAGTGGCCCGTAGACCAAACTTTGACCCGGTGATTGCAATAAGAAGTAATTGCAGACCTCAAAAGGCTTAAGTAGGCTCGGTGTAAACAGTAGATACGAGATGTTAATTATTGGTACCGGTGGCCATCACCTACTTGTTACGCTTGGTGTTCCCGCTTCCGATTTTCAGTATCGACGTCGATCATCGCCGCTACCTTTTACACTTTTGCAGCACGAGCGACGTCGCGACCGAAAATAGCTACAAGAATCTCATCATGGTTTTGGCGTCCATTCTGCAGCGTTCATGCGAATGAATCGCCGCACGTCAAATTATTTACGGAAAGTTTAGCGGCGTAACGAGCCTTGATAATTTCGCTCAGGCGATTGAAGTGGTAAGACATTGCGATGAGGATGTAGAATCGACAACTCCAACACGACAAAGAGTATGCAGACTCACACAGACGCCGACAACGTGACATTCGAATGGTTTGTTCACGCGGGACGCGGTGCTCCTTGCCGGTACTCCATTGCGCGTGCGTTCGAACTGTCGTCTGCTCTTTCAAACTTAACTGCTTTTTGTCGACAGTTCGTTCAAACGACAGCGGCCCGTAAGCCAAATGTTGACCCGGTAATTGCGATAAGAACTAAGTGCAGGCCTCAAAACACTTTTGAAGGTTGGTTGGGGTAAGTCGGCTAAGTGTAAACAGATACAAGAAGTTGTTGATCATTGTTACCAGTGGCCATCACCGACTTGTAATGCCCGATTCTACTTGCGGTTTTCAGTATCGACGTCCACCATCTCAGCTACGGTCCACGCTTTTGCAGTTCGAGCGACGTCACGACTGAAAATAGCGAGCAGAATCTCATCGTGGGAGTCAGGCTTTAGCGCCCATTCTGCGGCGTCCACGTGAAATGAATCGCCGCACGTCACATTATTCACGCAAAGTTTTGCCTCAATAGTTTTGCTGAAGCCGCTCAAGTAGTCAGACATTGTTAGGAGGACGTAGAATCAACAATTCCAACGCGAAAAAGAGCACGGGGACTCCCACCGACGCCGACAACAACGCAATTCAATGGTTTGTTTATGGGCGACGGCGGGCTTCTTGCCCACCATCCACCGCGCATGCGCGGCGCCGGTGGCGTCCGCTAGGGGCGCTCCGGTTTGTTTGTAAACATGAGTTGGTGTATAGCATCGGCTGCGGTCCATCCTAAGGTAAAAAAGGCGCTGTTTACAAACGGGCCCGCGCACTCACCAGCATCAGATGTGGGCACTCTGCGTGCGCAAAAACCAGATTCGCGGAAGGTGAAGCGCGCTAAGGGCCTTAAAGCGTGCCTGAGAGCAGCGCCACCGCAGCTGCATGACGTCAGAGTAGCGTTTCGGTTTCTTCGGTGCACCTTCCCGGCATAATCTGCCTTACTTACGCGTGCGTACGCGAGCAAGCGACGCACTGTGGACGGTTCGGCGGCTCGCAAGCACACGAAAACGCGGACAGGTTCCCCTCTGCTTGTGTCTGCTCGTCATTTTACGTAGCCGTCGTTGTTTTAGTCAGCGAAGAAGACGATACGGGCGTGCACACAAACACGTATCGTCGTCTGGAAGTACGTGTCGCGTAGTTTCTTCGTTGTTGCTGTTGTTGAAAGAAGATTATGTACGGTGGTGAGCTCGCGTTCTCCAACGAGACGAAACGAGTTTTCTTGTCTGCGTCTGTGTGTGTATGGCTGGCGTGCACGGCGCGACCTTCGACACGGACCTTTTACACTTCCTGGTCACGCTCGATGAGGCTGGCGAGAGCTGCCAAAATCGACAACGTCTACGCTTTTTTTTTTTCCTTTTCTAAAATTTTATTTGCAGTGTCCTTTTTCTCGCCGTATCGTCAGACGGACTTCCTGATTCGGCGCTGCTTGCGCCAGCCAAAGAGGACGCGCTCTCTCGTGCGCATGCGTGCATGCGTCGGCACCGCGAAACGAAGACGAGACGAATCGAACTAAGAATGGCATGAGAGGGAAACAGAAATGTCAACGAAAAAGAAAATCAAACGAGGGGAGGCCTACTTTCTTTCGCGGTGGGAGAGACCAGATTCGTTGACTCTACTTTTCCTGCTCCTTTACCATAATTTACTTTTTATTCCGACACTATTTTTTTTTCTTTCTTTTGTTGAGGTAGGAAGCGAACAAAATGATCTCGTTCTTTTGAAATCCAAAGTCTCGGCGAGTAAAAATACTCGCGGCGGAAGTGAGTCGTGTAAAAGTCTAATTCGTGCCTAGAGAATATACGAGCTACTCCGAGGATTTAAAATTGCGCTCGAAGGAAAGGGTTGTATTGAAACGAGTTTGAGCAAGCTAGTTCAGGTTCTGCGGATGCTCTATGATATAATAATATGACTTCAGAACAGGTAGCTTATAAAAGTCCTCTCCACACGCCTCGGAATCAGGGGCATTAAATAAAATTGAATGCCATTTGTAGTACTGCGTGAGGTCGACACTTAAAACGCACTGCCCACTAACGCTATGTGTTTTTTTGTTGTTGTTTTTTTTGTGTGTGCTGTGTATTTTTTTTCTTTTCACAGTCAGTCTCAACCGCTTTAAAGTCCTATGCCATCTTGCATAGGACTTTAATCCCCCTTCCCCCCTTCCCCCCCCTTCCCCCCCCCCCCCCCCCCCCCCCCTGTTCCCCAAGACATTCTTTTGGCAATGGAGGCTCGCGAGTTTCACAGTTAGCAAATTTCTATAAGTTTCGGTTTTCAAGATTTCGAAGGCACGAATTTTACAGATTCCGAGTGACATGCTAAGGTATCCTTCACGATGAAGTCAATTATTCAAAACCTCAATTATTTGCACTTATTTTAAACTCTCGAAATTCGCGAAAATTAGGTCCTCGCGGAAATTGACGCTTTTCATAATTTTTGGCTTGAGAATACATGGCTAGAAAACGAGCGCTTTTCGGCCGCAAGTAGCACGTCAGCGACATGCTGTTGACTTACTGATTTGCAGTGACCTCAATAATAACATCCCCGAAGTTTTTGTTTTATTACTTTTTTTTTGTTTTGGCGTTACCAGAAAGAAGCGCTCTGCTCTCTCTATTCGACTAGCGCGAAGAGAGATAGAGAAACAGATCCATTTACTGTCCAAACTATATTTCGGTAGAAGGTGGATCAAGTCCTTTTCGTATGAAAGTGAGTCAATCGATAATGCAATTTTCGACATACGCCAATTTGTGCCTTGCTCTGGGCAGACAAGTTCCAGAGGTCAAGAGGATTACCACAAGTGTGATGCGCCTTGCGGCACTTGCAATGACAGTGTCAGCGGCATCGACTAAACGAAGTTTCAGCGCACTCGGGTGTATCAAGAGCTACTTCAGAGCTACCATGTCACAAAAGTGACTGACTCAGGTAATGCTCCTGCACGTAAATAGTGAGCGAGCAGCGAAACTTGATCTCAACTCTAACATGAGACAGTTCGTGTTGAGGACGGCCGACCGACGAACCGTTTTTGGGCACCATTAAGCTCTTCCTTATTGCACGCTGCTTGAAGACATCAACATGGGAAAATAATATTTCACCAGAGCCCAAAAACGGAAGGACACGTATATTCGTTCTGTATAAATGTCTGTGAGTGTTTCGTTTTCCTAATTCCATATTGTACAGACTCTTTCATCCCCCCCCCCCCCCATCTCCGTTGCCCCCCCCCCCCCCCCCCCCACACACACACACACAACCAAAATACTTCCGACGCCACTGTAGTTGATCTAAACTCGACATTAATAAGGATATGATTCCTGTTCATTTTATATTTTTGAACCAAACACAAGGAAACCAAATTCCATGTCACATTTTTTGAAAGTTAATAATAGAAAGTTCAACAAAAATAAAGAAGATAAATGCGAGCTCGTTTAAAGGAACATTCATAAAGACACAAGGCTAATTCGACGGCCTGTGGCTCAAGCTGGATTTTAGTAACAACATATACATTAAAACAAATATTTACCAGCTTCCAATAGCGCCTGTTTAGCAGGTTATGAATCACCACCCCCTAATAGTGATCGTGTGATTAGCAAAACGTTGCAACGAGACCTGCCGTACCATGCTCAAGGTGACACGTTCAATGTGTTGCATAGTTATTAGTAGGTTTAAAAAGCTAGCGGCGCTTTGTGAATACGGGTGTAAGAGTCCATCCTTAACGTTTAATTTAAAAGCACTTTCTCTGCTTGCTAAAATGAAATATAGCGTTACAGTGAAACTTGCAAAGCAAGCTGGCGACGCAAAACTGGTTGCTGAGTAAAATCGCGGATTAGATGTCTGATCCGATGTGTTGACGCCACTATGGTAACGTCTTTGGCGGCCTTGGACTTTGCGCAACACCCCGAGTTGCGCTTCGTAAGGCACGTGCGATTTGTTATTGCGTGGACATTCCCAGACGATAACGCGGCTAGCACAACTCGCTGGTGCAAGAGCTTCGAAAAACATTGAAAGAAAGAACCTCTCATACAGAACAAGAAACTCTCACCATGTTGGTTAAGGCCTCGTCATTCTAGAGGGAGATAACAAGCACTGTTTACCCATGCATCAAACGTATCTTTTTATCAACCTTTCTACGCTCGAACGTCGTTCACTGATGAGAAAATAAAAATAAAGAGCATTATTGCGGAACACGTGGTTCCGATCGGAGACGAAAACGACAAAGAGGACATACACGTCTCAAATCGAGACGTGTGCGTTTGTCCCCTGTCCCCTTTGTCGTCCGTCGTTTCCGGTTAGAATCCTGCGTGACGTTAACCAGCTGGCCGGTTAATTAACGTTGTCTCGTTGTAGCGGAAGATTGCTTATATTAAAATATAATTTTTGGTTTCTTGACGAATAAAAATGAATGTTTGTCCTGCTACTGGAACGAGGTGACTATAGTCATTGACAACTTATAAGGGTATAGCTTATCTTGCTCGCGGTTCTTGCTTTATCAGATCTTCTTGCGCGTTCATATCGGACGTGTCAATCTCAGTGGCTGAGGAGTGATAACATTATGCTTTCGATTCGCCATTCCCTGCGCTTTTTAAGCCACAAGAAACTAAATAAAAAAGTGAGAGTTGAGGTCATCATCAGTGGCATGCCGAACGAAGTTGCTAAAGGAACCCGTACCTCGTCTTGCGCTGTTATACTATTTTCTACTGTTTTGTATTGTTCTATGTGCGGGAGAGGACCACCCATTTATACTATTATACCAGTCGCCTCAACTTTTGCGAAGTAAAGATCTTTTTAACATCCTTAACAAAATGCTAATAAACCTAAACAAGACAAAAATCAGTGTTACCGGGTTTTTTGTTTGTGACCGACGTCGTACCAGGAAGGCAGAAGAGACCCGACAGGACAGTACTTTTCTTTTTCTGTTTTTTTTTTTCATCTCAGTGGCGTGCGCTGCGTTTGCGGTAAAGACCTTTATAAAAGTCCCTTCCAAAAAATTGCTTATTTATACGGGGGGGGGGGGGGGGGGCGAAAGTTGCAAACTTGACAAGTAAGAGAAGGCGAGAGAGCTGAAAACAACAAACTTATTAGAAAGGGAGGAATCGAAGGACGAGCGAACCGTTCACATGCGATAAACGTGTTTATATATGCCGTAACCTAATAAGGTCTCGATGACACGTAAGACCTTGATGTCACAAACGTCACAGGTGGCGGCAGCACCGGTTGACTGTCTCCCGTTGCCGTGGCCGGCCGTGCGTGCGGGGGTGAAAGTGTTTCTTTCTTACAGTTCTTCCTTTCGCCAGACTTCTCTTTGGTTGTCTGCGGAACAAAGAATCCGCGACGTTCGCGAAAAACGAGAACAGCGCGGCAGACAAGAGCAGCGAGAAAAAGGTGACGCGGGGGAGAGGAGGCAAAGAGGACAAGGGAGGACGGAGAGATGCGCGCAAGCCCTCCCAGCTAAAGGAATCTCCAGAATGCGCGCAGTGGTGGGCGGAATCCGCTGACAGTGCCACTGGCTGCACGCTGTTTCTCAGTCTTTCCGACCTTCTGGCGGGAGCACGGAGGGTGCCCCTCTCTCAGGACCTCTAAAGTTGCTAGATACAACCTTTGCCTCTTGAAACTACCGACATTATTTGAAGCGCCGACCACGTGACGGTGTAGCTTTTGAGGAAGCAAATGGCGGCGCATATGGCGGCAGAATAAACTAAAAAAACTAAATTTTCTTAAGTCTCTCTATGTTTTGTTTTGTTTTTACAAGCAGCGACAACCGCTACTCATAACGAAGCCCGTTTCGTGGGACCAAAATTGCGTCTTTTGGTTAATTTTGTTGCTGTGCACCTTTATTCGTTTAAACCCTCACCGTCATGTATAGTCTTTAGTCTGCTTCAAAATGTCGGTACCGTCGTAAGAAACCCATCCCTCGCCCAACAAACACCAAAATGTGTCTTGACCATGAAAAGAGGGGACACGTCGATCACCGGACAACATAGAGAACGTGCGGAGAGCTCGCATTGACGTAGAAGCCAAGCAAGTATCATCGTTGGCCGAATAAAAAAGAGAAGCCAAAAAACGAACAAATGATAGTGCGCGATGACTGCGGAGCACCGACCTTTTTTTGGTTGGAATCATAAGTGAGTGGGCGCAAAGATAGCTGCTTCTGTTTCTGCTTATAGTGTTTGAACGCGGTCCAACAGTCAATAGAAACAAAAGCAGCTAGCTTAGCGTCTACCACTTATTCCAACACAGAGCTCGGCGCTCTGCCGTCCCACTCGCTCCCTCTTTCTCTCCGTTTCTATACGTATAAGGTGTAGAACTAGCAGCCACACTCATCACAACGTCAACAACGAGAACCCCGAAGAAGGCGTGGCTGTACCGGAGGCGAGCAGAGCTATATACAGTTACTCTAAGCTGAACTACCCGAGAGCTTAATCCCAAAGAAAGGCCTGCTTAAGATTTCGCGTCGTATTCTACGCTCAATAAAAGTAACAGAGCAATTATTTCCCATTGCCCGTAATACATCCCGACGTGCAGTCGCACCGCATCTACGGCGCGCGATTCGGTCGACGCCGCTGCGGCACGCCACATCCCACGCGGAATGTGGAGGAGAGAAGGAGGCAAACACTTCTACAGATACGCGGCGCGGAGAAGAGACGACCACGTATTCAGGTTACGTAAGCACGCGCGGCGCGGGCTCATCGACGCTCGCCAAGTAGCGCGCCTTTTCAGCTCACGACACACACACACACACGCACGCACACTCCACAAATGTTCGTTCCTTCGGTTCCGTAGACGGCAGCCCTGCTCGTCCCTCTCGTCGTCGTAACTCGCTGGACCGCGCCTGAAGCGTGCTGGAGAGTTGCGCAAACACCGGGCGTGTAGCTCTTTTGATCACTTTGCACAGTCGACCATGCGGGTTATAAAAAGGGGCCTCGTCTCGAATCCGGCATGGCTATGATTTAAGAAGCGTAACCCTGGTTTCAGGACATCGCTGTTGGCATATAACCGCCCTGGGTACACTCATTGCTTCGTTTGTTTCCTACCCACGACGACGTAAGGGGTCCGAAGCACGCGGACACACGATAGATATATCGAATGCTACGTTTTTTACGCCTTTTGTGTACATCTCGTTCATCCTGTATTTTTTTCTCTTGATATTTCGTATGGCTGTGGGCGGACAGTTTTGCATAAAAACAAATCATTTTGTTTCTTCGATGTCTTTGATGACTCTGGGCGATTCGTTTGTCTGCGTTCTCATCGACTAATACGGCAATCTAATTGACTACAAAACGGTAATAAGGTGCCCAGGACTCTCCACGTTCTGAATTTTTTTAAAGTTTTCAGTAGCCGCGGATACATGGATGTGACACTTGCGCATCGAATCGTGATATGACGATTGTGATAGGGCAGAAGAAGCAGAGGCACGTGCGTGATTGGTTTCCTTTCAATTGGAGCCGATACTCTCGCATCTATGCAAAGCGAGTCAGTGACTATAAACATCCTCAAGTACTCCCAAGTGTCTGCTAAGAAAGCAATTAAAGACCTCCGATTGGTTGCATGTGACGTATATTAATGGCGTTTGAACCGGCCGAAGCTGGAGCTTTTCTTCACAAACACTTACCATTCGTTTACATTATCGTAAAGGAGAGGTATTCTTGGTCATTTCACTTCGGTTCGAAGCGTTATCTGTTGTCAGCGGCGAACAAATGGTTTTGATTGTCAACTTTTCCTATTATGTTACAAACTGTATTACATGGTAGCACAAAAGCACACAGAGACAATTGTGAGTGAATACAACTATGTACTAATGAGTGTCGAACGGGTACTAGCTGAATGTCCAATAGCTCGTGGCTCTACTCGCTTACATGACATTTATAAACCAGTCTGTTTTGTTTTTTTTGCAGGATCGAGCTGCAAGGGCTGTCCTCGCTCAAGACTCGCTTTTCAAACAAACAAACACACAAAAAAAACTCTCTTGAAGTGCAACGTTCTGCAGAGAGCGTCGCAACCTGGTGTGACGACCGAAACATGAGTTGGGGCCTGTAATCGTTAGTGGTTCGCCGTATAGTCGCCTTGTTCTCTAAACTAGAGACCTTCCCGGTGATATATATATTGGAAAACAATTGTTCCGCACGATCATGCGTCCCCAAAACCTTTCCGTAGTTCATGATAAAGTGAAGCAACACGGTTTTCAGCTATTCAAAATCAAAAGTTAGTGCCGCGGCGTTGCGACGCTCGTACACTGAGTTTCTTCAGCAGGGGCCTGCAACTTGTTCACGCCTCAGCCGTCGGGTCGACAGGTCAAGCATCTTTTCATCGAGCGAACGAGGAATGCCAGAATAAGCAGAAACCCAGACCGAGAAATAAACGGGGCTCGGTCTTGAAATCTTCTGATTTTCCTGCGATCTCAGGTAAAAGCCTCAGATAACCGGCAGCCATGATTCGAAGCACCAAGATGGCCGAAATGCCGTTTCTATCGAGGCGAAGTTAATTCAGTGGCCCTGTGTGAGCCCAAGTGCCGCGGCCACTCAGTCCACAGATTCATCAAAGACACGGCGCCGCTGTCCCAATCAACCTGCCGCACTCGCCATTTCCCGTTGGTTCTTCATCTCTTCTCGGCAACTCAACACCCGAAACGAGGAACGCGGCAAAAAACGGTCGTGCCGTCCGCAGAAATAGCCTCAGCTTCTGGGCGTCGGGTTTCTTTGTCCAGCGCGGGCCGGCTTGCAGAAGAAAAGAGACCCCCATGCACCGGTCAGTTTCCCTTCGAGAAAAGGTTATCGGACTCCGGCATCGCTCCCACCTGCAGCGGACCAGTCCGGACCGGCGAGGCGGCGCTGCGACCTCACAATGGCAGCCCTGCCATTCGATATTTGCGCTGGCAATTACGCTTGCCCGCCCGCCCGCCCACAGGGAGCCGGGGTAGTATATTGTTGAGAGTTCGCCGCTGCATTTCGGCACCACGATGGTTTTCTTTGGGGCGCTCCTTTCAACGCCCCGTTTATTTCTTGGTCTGGGTTCCCGCTTATTCCGTCATTCCTCGTTCGCTCGGCGAAAAGGTACCTGACCTTTCGACCGACCCGACGGCTGAAGCGTGAACAAGTTGCCGGCCTATGTAGCGAAGAAACTCGGAGAATGAGCGTCGTCACAACCTGTCAGCCCTCGCTTCAGACTTTCGAACTGCCAATAATTGTACACTTTGTCAATATAATATCAAGAACTTAGAGTAATATAAGTGTATGTATTTTTGTTTACTATCGAGAACCTTCGAGACCCCGTGCATCTGAACCAAAATACCTAAAACGGGAAAGGTCGCACATCTATTGGTATCCGAAGCTCAAGCTGCACCTATCCCAGCTTTAACCTCATCAGGATCTAATACTGAATGCACACACTCTATGCGCCTCGAAAGGGGGAGGAGGAGACGACAGCACGCGAGGAGGCCATAACGCCGAGCTCTGGTTCGGATAATTAGGGGGTAGATCTAAAGCTAGCGGCCTTTGTCTCTACTGCACTCGTCGAACGCGTTACAACGCGGAACCTGGCGTCCGGCTTCCCCGTGCAGACGCGTTCGACAAGTGCAGTGGAGACAAAGGCTGTTAGCTTTAGATCTACCCCCAATCATTTAAACCAGAGCTCGATCAAATACTGTACTCGGAGTTCTGGCCTCCCCGAGGGCTCTCCGTCCCCTCCTCTCTCTCACTTTCTCGGCGCATGGTCACTGACAGCTTAAAAGACGCAGAGTATGGCACATACATGCTTATGCTTCTGGCGTCCTCATTGGTTCTTCGGCACTCTTATCGGCAAATGTTGCAATCTGATTGGCTGTGGAACGATGGAATAGAGGGACTCGCCACGCTCCGCGCTTCTTAAGTTGTCAGCGACCACAGTTCTTCAGTGTAAAGCTTCTGATATCGTAGTGTCTCTAAAACCTTTTTTAATGCGTTAGCATTAGAACCTTCGTCTTAGCGAAAACCCGGTGGGATCTTTCGTTTGTCAGCGCCGGAAAGAGAGGGAGAGGAAGGGGGAGGGGGTGACCAAAGCCCCTCTATCTTGGGAAAAGTGGCGCCATTCATTGTTGTAGACATGCTCGAGGCACGTGCCGCGCGCCAATTCTGGGAACTTCATGGCGTCTGAAATCCAGCTCAGCGCTGCGCTGTGCCGCCATGATCTTCCCAAGGGCTGCACATTGCACGTGCCTCGTGCATCGACACACCTTGCGCTACTTTTGAAACATGAAGGGGCTTCAGGGGTGACGCGTGCGACCCTCCGGTTGGTCCTAAGCACTTACGTCAGCACGCGTCAAACTTTCCCTCTCTCTCCGGCGCCGACAAACTGACAGACATCACCGGGTTTTAGTAAAACGAGCCATTTTCGTCGAAGTCACACGCACAGCTGGCGCGGAACCAGAGAGGAGGACGGGCCGTGGCTAGTGGAATGCGGGAGTGCTAAGTTGCCGCTTTGCCGTCGCCGGTTGCTCTTCGCTTTGGGGATCCATACTAGCGGTGCGTGGACTGTGATGTGTGTATAGTTAAAACGGTGAATGCATGCGGTTCCCTCCACGAGTTATATGGATGCGGTTCTTTCCACGAATGTTAGGGATGTGGTTCTTTCCGCGCGTGATATGAATGACCGTATCCAAGAACGTCGACGAACTCTCACAGGCAAAGCATAGTAAAGGGGTGAAAAAGATTACAGGATGATCCATTGATGGATTCTTAGGAAATACGTTAGCATGGCCCTTGGGAGACGCCACACACGTTCACCTTTGGGAAACGCTAACACTGACTCCGTAACGAGGCCAAAAAAACCCAGGAAAAAATGGAAGAAGCAAAAGAGAAACCCAAAACAGAAAAGCGAAGGGGTCAGCGTTTCTCAAGGGTCATGATAATGCATTCCCTAAGAATCCAGCAATGAATCTTCCTGTAATCTTTTTCAGAATAAACAAATTTAATGCACGTGCGTTGGTAGTATGACCTACTTTGACAACAGTGAAGCCTCGGACCATCAAAGAACTGTAAAAGCAAATTCCCTCAACCCTCTCCCTAGCGAAGTAAAGCCACGACTAGAGGAATTTAGGACAGGGGTCAGGTTTACTTTTCTGCTTTTCGATCATTACAAATTAAAAAAGAAACAAAGTGTCTGCGGCTGGTACGACTACAAAAATAGCCTTCCCCCACCTCCTAGAGAAACAAAAACGGGAATCTGATACTTGATAATCAGCATTTACTACCTCCGATTCCTCCATAATACTTCTTCCTTTTCATCATCTTCCTTAAAAAAATATAGAACTAACAGGTGAAGAAAAATACTTTCCTTAATGCAATTTTCTACGCAAGAGGAAAAAATAATATTCAAGCCGTTGGTGCGTTCGCAGGCACGTTCTTTGATAGGAGAAATTGTAGCCTCCGAGATTGCACTTCGGACGCCTAATCAGCCGTAAAATCTCTACCCGTTCCTATATAATGGTCCGCAATTCAGGTAAGTATACCTTTCCAAAAACGCTACTTACGGAACAAGCCAAGAGATTCGTTCGTGATATGCACCGTGGTTTCCCTGTAGGGATGGGGCTCTTCATAAACGGCGTGAAGTGATATTTTGACGGCCGCTCTGACACTACCGATTCAGCGATTAACTGGAAAGAAAATTCCACGGTGATATTGTATGAAGAACACTATTGTCTTCCTGTCCACCCATAGATAAACTAATACACTGCGCGGAATCATTCCTGCACAGTTGTGGTCAGAACCGAGAATAGTTTTTTTCTTGTTTATTCCATTGCGAAAAGAGCCTCAGAGAGTGTTGCATAAGGAAAAATATTACATAATTTGGATTTTAACAATTTTTTTTAGAAAATGAACAAATACCGGCATTGCTCTGTTTTGCTATAAATTTACCAATTTATATTTCTTTAAGATCATCCGTAAAAAGTGATTTTGTTTTTTGTATGGGAAGTTAGTCAGCCGCAAGGAGCGTCTGGTGTTTTTACTGTATATGAGAAATTAAGCGAGTGTGGTACGACTGCCGCCCTAGAGCCTTTAACGTGCATCATGCCGTACTTTCTTTAGAAAAAAATAAGAAGCTAGTATTATTTACCAGGTAAAAGCTACTAACTGCTTGTCACATATTTTACTAATTACCTATAGTAACCGAATGTAGTAATGGTCTAGCTAGTAACGACTACTAGGTTAAGCAGCTAGTAACGGTTACTAACCAACCTAGCATCTTTCACTATTTTTGGCTAGTAACTGGCATTATCCCCATAACATCCAGGTGGCGCTAGTCAACGTCAAATTCCAAATTGGCAAAAAAAGTTATTAGCGCTGGGATAGATTTTTCCCACGCTGCTTACATGCACATTTGCACACGTATTAACATTAGCATTTAACACAGACAAGTAATTATAACACAGATAACACACACTCGGCAACACGCTAATTGCTGACCCCAATGGTTACCCATGCGTCTTTTATACTGATCATTTGAAAGAAGACGGTTGGTCAGTGACCACCTCGTCCGTGAAGAATGTTAAAAATGTGGTGCTGCTCTCGCAACAATATTGGTTTCCTATATTGTTGATAAGCATTTCAAGGAATGTATCACTTACTAAGAAATAACGGTGCACGCAGTAAGTATTAGCGACAGTCTATAAAACAGCGTTCATAAAGGTTCCCAGCAGCCATGCTTTTGCTTCCCCGCATAGCAACTGCAGTTACTACCTGTCGCGCGTTTGGCGTAATAAATAGCTAATAAAAAGGTAGTGACGGTAGGAAAAATGTAGTAACTGCTGCATTTACGAACTTTTTACTGCCTATCGCTTGTTTAAGGTGGTAAATAGTTGGTAAAAAGCGGCAACGGTCAGAAAAGGGTAGTAACTGCAGAAGCTTTTTACTAGCTTATTACAAGCTTTTTTTCTAAAAGTGTAGTGATACACGACCGCACGCCGGTATACTCGTCTATAGACTCTGTTTTTTTAAGGGCGCCGCCATTTTGAGAATTGCGGCGCCGGTGACGCCGTCTAGCGGCTTAAAGCTTGAAATACCGGCTGGTTCTGGCAGCACAGCTACCTGGGTAGGCAACGGTGTGGGTTTAGGGGAAACTTGGCTAGACTTGGCTATGGCTTGACTTGGCTACAATAACTTGGCCGGTTGAATCGAGCTGGCTAATGACAGGTCATCACCATACATTTTGAAAAGAACGAGGACGAGGACGGTGGAGTGCTTTGATTGGAGTTTCAATAAAGAAAGGTATATATGAGCACTTTAATATAGTCTATGTGGGTAAGCTGTCGCCATTTGAGAGATAAATCTTGTGTAATGGCACGTAGATATTTTCATGCCCTCTTCACATGGCATGGAGCAATAGCACACCTTGCAGTGATAGGTTAATGGAGCACCTGCACCGGGTTGGAATCGGTCCTCTTGTCGTAGACAAAGTAGTCGTGAGCAGAAACGTGCCGATGAGTCTGATACAAAGCCCTCGAGAGTTACGCTCGCCATGGACTGACTCCATAAATAAGGATCCCTGTGGAACGTGTAAAGCTCGATAACATTCTTGCCACACTCGCGCTTCAGCCTCTTGTGCTCGTCCCACCTTTTCCGCAATAGCTCCTATTCTTATTAAAATTATTTGTACACACGACGATCACGCAGTGATAGCCAGACATCCGTAATTCTGGGGAATCGTAACACAGTAAAAAGGAGCGCTCTGTATTAACTCACGCACGACGTTCGTTTCTAAGCCTTTTCGCTCATACACATGGCGGTTGCATACCCTGTGTCAGAGCTGTATAAATAGAGAGTTTGGCCATTCGTTGGGAAGTATAGGAGACAAATAAGGAGGCGCCATTGGCCAAAAGCGGGCTAGGCGTGCTCCAGGGTGTCTTCAGAAATTCGAATGTGACCAACTAGAAGCCGGAAATAATATTCTGGCCGTGGTCGCAAGAAACAAACCAGATAAGTGCATCGGAGTAACTCTCGGTGACTGAAAATATGGTCCACGTGATGTTTCAATCACGCTCATCCAAAAATGATCGTGGAAAAGTGCGACTAGTGGAACGATCGACATAATCCATACGCTAAGCACCGAGGACCGGGAATCTGCCGTCCGAGCGGTCACACTCTGTCCGAGCAAAACAGAGTTGAGCGGGGCATTGGTTTCTTACATCTTTCTGCATGACCATGATCGAAACATCACGTGTACCCTATTTTCAACCATGAAGAGTTAACTACACTTCACTCTTACGCGCTTATTAAAACCATATACGAACATATACCTTTGATCAGAACTGTCTCTCGCTACCACCGCTAGGGGATTCTTTTCGGCTTCTGGTTGGCCAAGGGAGGATGTCAAGCCCCCTTTCTGAGTCTCGTGCACGCCCCGACTCTGCCCGCGCCTCCCATTGACCAAACTTTCTGTATACACGGCTCTGCCCTGTGTCACCGGGCCATCCAAAAATGCACCTGGTCGAGGGTACCTCAGGTACGAGCTGCAATGAGTTTATGCGAAAAAGGTCGATAGGTCGAAGCGGGCAGGGGAACGGATTGCGGGAGGCTTTCGCTCCGCGTGCTCTGAATAGCGGTGGGCAGACGCACTCAACCACAAGTCTCTCTCACCCCCCCCCCCCCTAAAAAAAATTGAATTGAGAAACAAAATTGAACACGTAAAAAGTCAATTAGATATATCTGAAGGCATTGTATTATGCCACATGACGACATAAATGATTCCCGACAAACGATGATGCCCAAAATCGATCCATCACTTACCAAGTCCGATCTGGAAACTTGCGAATGACTTCTGGTGAACCACCCTCATGCTTTCATTCGAGGCATGCGCGAGGCTACAAGGGAAGGAAGAGGCGGGCACGTGCTGACTTACTCCTTTAACACTCGCCACGTTGATTACGTCGGCGTGATCAATGCAATGCGCTTCTATATTTATTACATAAAACAGAAAACATACCAATTTTACCGGTGAAGGTTTTTCCCCTGCCTATATCGTCTCCCCCCCCCCCCCCCCCCAAACCTCTCTAAATGTGCCTTCTTTTTTTTTCACCGTAAAAACAAAGTATAATGCACTGAACACTCAGCCTCCAACCAAACGTTGCGCTAGCGGTACGAACCAGATGACAAAGTTTCAGGAGTAATTCTTGTATTATAGAAAAGTTAAAAGCGGTTGTCGGAAACGTTCAATGGGAAAGTCGGTCCCCGTCCTTGGTAGTTTGCGCCACTCAACTTCATGTGTTCGTGGGTTTTTGTCAGCCACCATTTTATCGAGAAAAATTTTAGAAAATCGCCTATAAATTTTGACTAAAAAAACTGACTATACCAGCTTGCGCTGAAGGCGGAACTTATATAGTCTCAGCTTAAAGGAGCTGTGCAACAATTTTAGGGCTTTGCTTAAATAATTGTGGAAGTTGATGCAGTGAACTTCTGCAGTGAACTACAGAAAACAGATTTTGCCTGGATACCCTAGTTTTTACTTAAAAAAATGAAAAAGATCCAGGTTTTTGCCGCCTCTCAACTCGTGCATCGTCTTCCGGGTCACGTGCACAGTGACGTCACTAGAGTAGGCGCGGAGTTCCGGAAAAGTTCTCTCTTTAGAGCCATCAGCGAGCAGCGAGAACTCATCCGCTGCCGACTGCGTGACCACCCGTCCTTGCCCGTCCGGCGCTGTTCCCCTCCCCCTCCGGCTTCTGGCGGCTGTTCGCGGTTTTGTGGACCTAGGATAGATGGCGCCACTAAAACTCCGTATAATAAAAGTTGTCGATGATACCAGGGTGTTGACGCATTTATATATACGTTGGAACGACAAGATTTGTAAAAAGAGTTACCTTTTATCGAGCAGGTATTCGCACAACTTGCTATCTTTCTTACAACGACCCAAGTGACGTCACGCCGCTTGTTTCTCATGGCCGCCGCTCGTGGCTGCAGGTCGGGAAATATCCCAAGTTTTGCCTCGCTATTACGCGGCGGAAACGCAACATTGCGATGAAAGGAGGTGTGTTTTCTGCCATTTGTGACACAGTTAACAATATCAAAAGCAGAAAATGCCAATTCTTTCAACGTTAAAATCGTTGCACAGCTCCTTTAAGGGTGAACGGAGTATAGACCTTTCCAGTGTTTACAAAATCACAGTCCAGTGTGTGCGATCTTCACAGCCCAGCACGTGCGTGTTCGTCGCTTCGGAAAGCGAGCAAAGCACGCGCCATACGCATGAACACTCACTTAAGATGGCACCTGAGCTATCGTATAAGCATCTGACCACGCACATTAACGTACCTTATTAAAAAAAAAGAGTAGAATAAGCACAAAGAACATACTTTTTAGCGATTTCTCTTTTGTTCTTGTTGTTTTTCTTTGCAGGTTAAAATCGGCCACTGTGGTTTTGCCATTGTAGCGAGCGTGAAGAACGTGGGCGAGGGTGATGATGCACGACCGGAACACGAAATAAAAACATTCGACTTTGGCCGCTCAAACTTGGGCAGACTTGTACACGTTACTGAAAAATAGTACGGAATTACATTTACAATTACTCGAGGCTAAATTGTAATTTATTACAATTACAATCACCCACCAATAAAAGTAAGTGACCGTTACCCCAAAAAGTAATCCGTTACTTTCGTGGCGTTACTTTCAAAATTATTGCCCTCAAGGAAGAAACAAAGGGAAGAGGGTTATTCAAGTTCTTATTGTTGCGACCTGTTCCATTTAATGACCTTGAGTATTTTGAGCAACAGCTGATTCTCGAAAGTCTCGTCTGACATTTTGAGTTATTTCTTACTCAATATGTCGACTGCTACGCTGAACACCCTTTGAACTGAAGCACTGCATGGGAGTGCCATGTTGTGCCTCACGAATGTTTTATGCCCTGCATTGAGCTTTTTCAGCGAAGCAATGGAAGTACTATTTACCTGGAAGATAGAGAAAAGCTTGCTGGTTGCAGCCGTTGCCCGATATTCGAGAGTTTTAGTAGACCGTGTCGATACCTCCGATACCCCCGATAACGATATGATGAATGCGCAAAGGCGGCGGCGGAGCATCGGGTATCGTTATCGGACTCATCGGGATGATCTACTAAAATTTTCTATTGTCGAAATCGCGAAGCTGTAGAAGTCATCATATATCTAGGATCTAGCCAAAACTAAAATTATATTCATCTTACTATACCGGCATATATTGCCAGACAATAGCAAAACATAGTTGTAACAGTAAGCTAATAATTCAATATTAAATAAGATTGTCTCGATATTCTTCTTCCTTTGATTCTAAACAGGTCAAGCCTCGGTTGAGACTTTGGTGAATAAAAAAAAGTTTCCAGTAAATAAATATAAGTAATAAAAAAAGGACACTCATAACAACAATTAATTAGGACGGCGGTTAAAACAAGGAAATGTAAACGCACGTTTGCCCTGTGTACCTTTCTTGGTGCTGTTCAAAAACGCAGGGAGCACGAACCGACTGCAGTTTACTCCGGTGTTCTCCAGATAGACGTCCGCTGATGCCACGGGCAGCGAAGGGCAGAGTACTCAGCCGCGCTATGGCCCTACTCATGAGTTTCACTCTCTCATCAAGCCAGAATATCAAGTCTATGCGTCAGCCACCATTATGTTTTATTTGTAAAATATCTACTTGAGATAAGATGCGTCCTGCTGGGGTCAGTACAGGAAGAAGAAGAAAGGAAAACTATTACCATTCTCGAAGTGCACACAAAAAGCTGACTTACAAAAAGGGTGACTGAGATGCAGATAACCTGGCTGGCATTCACAAATACAGTGGGCCAACCCTAGAAGTTGAACTACAAAAAAGGAGGTAGCTTCTAAGACAGGGTCATATAAGGTGAAAGAAACATAAAAAGATTCATCCTGTTTTCTAAGAGAATATGATAAGTGTGCAGCAAAGAACGAGCATGCATGCTTGTGGCAATAACACCTTCACATATTATCACATTTCTTTTAGTGGATTTTAGGGTAGACGGAGCGTTGTCTCGTGTTGTGGCGTTATGAAAATGGTCGTATATAACCGAGAAGTACATTGTTAATTCTTGTCTGTGCACTTTTACCGCCTCGAGCTTCTGGAAGAGGTATATAATCACTTGGTGTCCTCTCCCCGGCTTCGATCGTAAAGAAAAAACAAAGGGACCAAAAAAAGCTGAGATAACTTAACCCCTCCTCCCCTTTTTTTTAATCTTTTAGTAGAAATGTTCATTTGGATTTTTCGGCATTGTTGTTAGGGTCTAAAAATATAGATTCAAGGGCTTGGTGTTGCAAAAAAAAAAAAAAAAAGGCTTTGCGGAACTGAAGAGTGCCAAGCCTCCCTCTGTGCTGGTCAATTCGCGTGACAGCGTCACTGCGCTCGACATTAACCCCCCCCCCCCCCCCCCCCCCCGAAAAAAAAAACCTTTCTTTAGAAAGGCGGGGGGGGGGGGGGGGGGGGAGGGGGGGTTGGTCCTGAAAATAAATGTAACGGATTACAAGGAATCCGTAACGTAAAAAATGTAAGGGCATTACTTTAAAATTACTCTAGAAAATACGTAATTAATCCGTAATTAATCCGTTACTAAATTACTGATAAATGTAAGGGATTACACGTAATTTCGTTACTTGTAACGGTTTACGTACAAGTCTGCTTCAAAGCTGGCATTCACAAATACAGTGGGCCATGAAACTCTTCCTTCATTTGTACACCCATGGGTGTCGAGACGGACGGACACACGTGTACTCGATTGGCCCTCTCCTCCCTTTTCATCTACTCTTAGAACGCCTACAACACACAGACGCACACGTAGAGCAAGAAAGAGAGAGAGACCAACTCGTCGATCGTTTGTTTTTTCCCTCTTGCGTACGACACAACGTCTGGCGCAGGCTCCCCAACCGGTGCTGCTGCACCGCTGCTGCTCCGTCGGTCTGTGTGTGCGCGCACTGCCTTCCTCCTTCCTCCGCCATCTTCTGCGTTTCGGCGTCTGCGCAGGAACGCATTCGGGGGTGAAAACGGAGCCCCCCGTCGCTCGGAATGCAGGAAGTTGGAAGCGTCCTAAAAGGAAAATTGCGGGGCGAAAATGGCTGCTGCTGCCGGTGTCCTGCAAACGCTCTCCTTTTGTTGTCCAAAGGCCGACATCGTCTTTGGTCGTCGAGTCAAGACAGGGGAGGAGCAGCCGCCAACGGTTTGTTGCGGGCCACCGTTGGCCACGATTTTCGTGGATCTCACTCCTCGTTTATCTTTCGCCGGCTTCTCTTTTTTTAATTTGGCGGAAACCGAACTGCCGAATTGGGGGTATAGCGCGCGCACGCCCTCAAATTTTGTAGCGCGACGGCGCGAAGAAAATGGCGGGGAACTCATGTCCTGGAATCCGTTATTGTTAGGTGTACGAGAGTTTGAACGGAAGTTGTAATATCGCTGCGCAATCGAAGTTGGTTAAAGGCGGTTCCGGAATATCCACTGAGCCGTGATACGAGAAAATTTTACTGTTTCGGGGTTTGGTATACTGCGATAATGCCGGCTCTGAACGTGGATACCAACCTAGGGACTTAGACTTAAATTTAAAACCAATTGGGGCAACCGTCTCACCAAACGTTTTGCGCCTTATCTAGACCTCGATATAATACTGGTGTTACGATGTTTAACTCTCCAGGTAATTATCTGAAAACGGCGTGAATAAAAAGGACTGCCCACAGTGTTGGAGCACAACCTAGCGTTTCGTAATTGAGCCCAAACATATAAAATGAAAACATGCGGACTCAGGCCGCGACTTCGTTAGCGCGAACAAGCCATCGCCGAATTTTTTTTTTTTTTATATTTTTCCTTCAGTATCAGACGACTGCCATCAGAACTACTATAAGGTGGAAAATGTTCATTTGGGGCACTAACTGCGGACATTTTGATGTCCGCCAGTATTCTCTCGAAGTAAAACGCGGAAAAGCGCCGAAGTCGTGTTAGCGCAAACAGTGCCGTGCATTGCACTTGTTAAGTATGACTGTGTGTTCCAACAAACCCGAGACAGTGTGCGATAATTCTGCCACAGTTTCGGGCATTCATTCTCCACCCGCTCCCGCGTACGTACTGCACTCACCATTTCCAGTCTGTTGTTATTGCGAAGTTTATTAGTGTAGTGCTTCCATTAATTCCAATACGTCGCAAGCATTCCGAAAGCTTGTAGACTGCAGGCCCACTTGGCGCCCTCAGAAATAGGGGGTGTAGGGTGTACGCCCCTTGCCCCATATGGAACACTTCAAAACAATATTTCGACGTCCAGTCCACCGACGTCGAACCGACAATACCAACTTTTTGCTATTCACTACGTTATATCCAACCGCTATCAAGCCGCTCTTAAAAGTTGTTGATATCACCAGCTCGACGTCAGTGTACTGTACGTGGAAATGTAGTTTTGGGGTGTTGCATACGGGACAAGAGGTGTATCCCTTCCACCCCCAATTTCTAAGTAGATAAGCATTTAGCAAACACTTTTCATCACTGACATACCTGCACAACCTTGAACCTTTTCTTCTAAACCAAGTAGTCAACCTTGTTCACCATGCTGGTCTGCTACTGCTAGGATTGAAGAAAGGAAAATCAATATATGAGGAAAAAATGTGCGCTCACGAGGCACCAAGGACGTCCACCCGGATCGAACCAAACCTCAGCAAGCGCCAGGCTGACAGGGCGGTGAAAGTTATATGCGCACGTCGGACCAGTCAACCATTGGTCCTATGGCAACACGTGATCAAGCTCTCTCTCACTGAATACTCACGCGCAGGAGAGGGGTCAGGCGATGAATGGCTGGTCACTGATCGGACCGTCGAGCACGTAGTCTCCACACCGCCCTGTGAGCTTACCGGTGAATGGGGGATATTGAATGGGTTAAAACAGCGCAAAAAAGACGAAGGACCAGTAAAAGGAAACACACAGACACAGCGCTGACTTACAACTGAAATATTTACTGCTGCAAGTAAACTTGAAAGGAGAAAAAAAGAATAGGGGAGTATATATTCCCACTGGCGGGACAAGCGATCGTTTTTCTTCCGCTGGTTAAACAACTTCAGCTTTATGGCGGCCAGGAAATTATTCTGCAATGCAGTCACGGTTTGCTTAAGAAGTGTAGGGCGTGGTGAGTTTCCAGTATCTTATGGTCGTTTCACAGCCAATCAGATGGCGGCATTAGTCGATCGGGAGGACGAACAACAAATCACGAAGCAAGGAGCCTGAAGATAATTAACCAAGCACCGCGTTTCTTAATTAATTCATTAATGTCCTTCTTCGCGCCGCGGCTGCTCCTCTCGGCGGGGACCGCAGCGCCAAGGAGCATGGGGTGGCGTTCCTTGGAACTATGCCGCGCTCGAGCAAAAGTGAGGTTATCCATCAATTCGCTGCTACAGACTACAGGCTTCGCTCCATCGGACTGGGGAATTAAGGCGCCGTCTGGCGCAGCTTCAAAAGCTGATAACGCCTGTTCGCTCCATGGAACCGGTTAATGCTTTCGCATTAAAAAGAAGTGTTGTAAGCAGAGTGTGTCCCACATCCCTGCGAGTATTGTGCGGTGCTTTTACTCATTATTAAAATGTAGGTCTATCCTTAAATTTTATCTTAATAACTGTGTTAGGCAACGAAGTATTTTGTTTGTAAGAAGTAGGATTTGTTTTAGAAAAGTTGATCTTTCTATAGTTACGTCGGCATTTTTTTTTTATCTGCCTACGTTTGTGTCGGCATTTTTGGGCGTTTGCTGTACGCTCGCGGGGGAGCATGAACGGAAAGTCGTCTTCCGTCCCCGCGCGTGGTGAGCTTTGAGCAGCCGCTGGGCTCGGCAAAGACGAGTCGGACCCCGGTCGTTAGCAAACGGATTGGGTTTCAGTTTGGGGCGCCGGAACACCCGTGTCTCGGGCAGAGGTACTTCTGTCCGCACTGGTAGCTTTTAAGCGGGTATGCTTATGTCCGGTGTATTTCGCCACTTAGTGCAGAAACTTCGCTTTTAATGGACGCAATAACTTAACTGTGTGGCGCCAGCCAGGCGGTGAGGAAAACATGTAGTGACTCTACAAAGAATTTGGGTTTGACCGTTGAGGTGTCGAAGGGGGGTCACGTTAACTTTCCGAGGAAGATGGCCGGTCAGGATGGTAACGACCGATGATGGTGTTCGCCCGATGAAAGTCCCCCGGGAAGTCGAATAAGAAAAAAAACACTAAAAGTTGTTCAACCCCGCTGGACACATTACGACGTTGGTTGGTTCGCAATGGCCAGTGTGGCCACGTTTATTTCAAAACAAAACGACAATAAGTCAACAGTAATTTGCATTACAAAACTCCCAAAATTAAAACCCGTACTCTAGTCCCCAGTCTCAAGAGCCGAATCTTTCTGATTTCAAAAGCCGAATCCCTGAGAATCCTCGGCACCCCTTTTCTAGACTCGTAGGGGCCTCCTTTTCCTACAGATACGGACCAATCACTTCAAATTTGTCCATTGTCACGTGGTACACTCTTAGTTGTCTACCACGTAGTGTACACGTGACAATAGGCAAATTTGAAGTGATTGGTCCGTCTCTGGAGGGAAAAGAGGCACCTACGAGTCTAGAAAAGGGGTGCCGAGAGGGTGTACCACGTGACAATGGGCAAATTTGAAGTGATTGGTCCATCTCTGGAGGGAAAGGAGGCCCCTACGAGTCTAGAAAAGGGGGTGCCGAGAGAATTCTCGGGGATTCGGCTTTTTAGATGAGGGAGACTCGGCTCTTGAGACTGGGGACTAGTGTACGGGTTTTAATTTTAAGAGTTTTGTAACGTAAATTACTGTCGACTTATTGTCGTTTTGTTTTGAAATAAACATGGCCACACTGGCCATTGTAAACCAACAAACGTCGTAATGTGTCCATCAAGATCAAACAACTTTTAGTGTTTTTTTTTTTTTTTTTTTCTTATTCGACTTTTCGGGGGACTTTCATCGGGCGAACACCATCATCGGTCGTCACCATCCTGACCGGCCCCCTCCCTTCGGAAAGTTGACTTACTGTAAAATGCCAACATTTTTTTTTTTTTTAAGCGCTTAGGGGCGGAGTTGCTTAAAAAGGCGGGCTGTCGGGGTCGTTGATTTCCATCGGCTGGCCTTTGCGCCTCTTTGCCGTTTCCTCTAACGTAGCGCCTCTCGTTACGCTCGTGGATTGTTCCAAATAACAGATAAACAGAGGGGGACCACCCGGTAATTGGTGGCAGAGGAAAACAGGAAGTTATAAAACTAAGTCGCTTCGGTTCGTTGGTCCTACATAGGGTTCCGTGTTTTTCGGAGTTGGTATTTCTTCGAATTCGGGGGTGTTCCTGTGGCGTTTATTTTCCAACGAATTCGGTGTCGGTCAAAAAAAGAATTGGTGTTTGTAAGGATCAGAGTGTGTGTTTTCCTTGAATCGTTGCTTATTTTTGGCCGCTCGCCGGCATTGCCGAACTGGACCCCTTCTCCAGAGGCGTGGGAGGGGGAGGTTGGCGGTGCGCGGGAGGGAGCAAATGGCCCCTCCGCGAGCGCGCGCGGCGCCACCGCGTGGAAGGAATCCGTCCCCTTGGGGGACGGAGGCAGACCCCCGCAGGAGCGGGGTCGGGAGAGTTCGAACGGGGGAAGTCCCGCAGTCGGTCGCGGACATGTGTCGTCCGCCGGCCCTTTGTTAATAAATGTATAGTAAAAAAAGCATCAAATCGTCGTCGTTGCCACTGCCTCGCCATCAAAGTCACCAGCAGGGATCGGGGAGAGGATCTTCGACAACTGACACCTCTCCCCACCACAACAAGAACTTTACTGTGTTTGTCGAAGCTTATACCGGGGAAAGCAGGACACAGTCATGGATTCTCCAACCTGGAGGAAAATATACATGTAACACGAAGATTTAGAAAACGAATGAGGTAAGAGGTGCCATTCCCCAAGAAAGAATTTGGCTCGCGGACAGTTGGGATGGTCGTGTTCCAATGAACACATTCCGTTAAACTGCAGTTAAAAAATTCTTCCCGTAAAAATATTATTTCTTTTTTTAGAAACAGTATACTTTTGGGGTTTTTTCGGTTGTCCCCGATTTTCAGGAAAAGGGCTCGGTTGTTATTTTTCGGGGTTTATTGGTATTCAGCAAAACGTGAAACACTAGTTATACACCTTTCCATTGATTATCACCGAGGCGGAAAATGCCGAGTCACTGGCTGTAGACGCATGTGCGCTGTTTGAAACTATACTCGGAAGAGAGCCATTGTGCATCCCCGAAACGGCCCCGCGAACTTCCAGTCAAATCAGAGGGCACACAATTTCCACCCTAGCACCGCTTCTTTGTAACAATTAGAAAATATTTTATGACCAGTTCTCCAGGTGGTTAGCTCAAGGACCGGTTAGCGAGAGAATTGTGTAGATTTTTGCATCACTCTTCTATAAGACAACCGATCCATTTTTACACGTTTTATAACGCAATATAACGACCTCGCTAAATCCCCAACTTTGTGATTTCCGTAGACCTTCATCGTCGAGGGAATTTTGACATTCACAGTCTCGGAAAGCCTGCCGAAACGAAGCGAATGGAAGTTTCTTGGGCCCACGAGACGGCTTAGGTTTGTAAACGAAGATATGGTTTATAGACAAAGATGGCAGGAATGAGAAATGAATGGCACTTTGAAAATAATTGCGAAAGACGGACGCAGTTATTTTCGTAAGGCTGCACTCAGCATTGACAGTCTTACGACTCGCAAAACTGCCAATATTACGTTATCAACAAGATTTTATGAAAACTAGGAAACAGTAATAAATAAATAGAAACGAAGCACCCTTTGCATAGCGTCATACAAAATTGCTCGCAGTGAAACCGTGTATTTTTTACCCTCCGTGGCGCTTTGTCAGCGTTTATTGACACTTGAATAGTTTGGAGTGCCATAGTTCTAGTCAGCAAACTTCTTCTATCGACTTCAGGTTAGGAGCAGTGTCAGCTATGAGCAATTTTGTTATCGTCGTATCTCTCCTTCCTCACTTACAAAACCTTCTTAAACGAGCCTTAGTTACGACTGGCGAACTTGTACATCAGACACACATATACCTAAGTACAACACCACAGATAGCGCGCCACAGGAACGCCTAACTTGGCCTAAGTAGGGAGATCATAGGGGCCTAACTTGGGTCTAATAAAGCTTTGCTCCAAGGCGTTTCTTAGGGCCAACGTACTTTTCTTTGGTTTCTAACTGGCTAGTGAAACGTTAACTCTGGTTTTTCTTTGGTTCGCCGAAGAACTGCCAAAGTGCCAGGAACGAGTCAAAAATGTCACGTGATAACAAAACTACCAGCACTAAAGCATAATTATGGCATTTGCACGAGATTTCAGGCCCAAACGAGTCAGACGAAAAAGTAGCAATCAAGCAGTGGAGCTTAACTCTGACACTTATTTGGCCATTTGGGGCCAAAATGCCCAAAGTCTGGCCCAGTAATGTGAAATTTGGTTATGCTTCGGCTTGTTGGAGCTTTCAAAACCCTAAATTGCCAGACAAAAAAAAAATTTGGTCCAAAGAACAACGCTGTTGAAGACAATTCATAAACCACCCATGTAACATTAAAATTAAAGTTCTTAAAGAAAGTTACACCTAGCATTAATAAAATGACAAGTTATATTTACACAACAATTATCGTGTTTTCGAAGCTACGTGCATTGCAGGTAATGCTAGCGAAGTTGCGTTTTAGAGCGACAGGCGAATTCTAAATTTCGAATGGCACACTTTCTTATTTCTGAGATTAAAGGATACACGCGAGAAAAAAGGTTGCCAGTTGCCACTCCACTACTCAAGCATTCCCATCAAAAAGAGACCGGGATTTCTTGATTTCAGATCGTTCACTGTGATAATATAACTATAAATATTCCATTTAAATTAAAAAATATCGGAATTCAGATACAGTTTAGTAGAAATGGTCACATTCCCTTGATAGACTACATCATGTTGATGTTTAGACAAATCAATCGGGGGAAAATGTTTCGCATTCCAGAAGATATACAAAAAGCGCTTGCGCGGTCTTGATAGACGAACAAGTTTCGCCAAATGACTTTGGCGGAGGAAAAGTTTAACAGTGCTAATAAGACATATCGGTACCTCTATGTACACGAACAAAGTAGTTACGTGGAGCAAGCCAAAGGCTCTGGTTATACGTGGCTGGTTCGAGCGAACGACGTCCTAATTTAAACTTAGGTAACGCTTCGTCTGCAAAACACAGAGCCACAAGATGAAGTTGTCAACAGCCTACCAACGAAAAAGCAAGTTGTCCTTTACGAGTATCCAGAGGCTCGTTCATGTCCGGAATTCAAAATGATGAAGTATATCTTTTCGCACTCGAATAACATATCAAACCAGCTCCGAAAACCTGATTGCAGCTCAAGACGTCCTTGTGCTATAAATGCTTCGTACGAAGATGCGGGGTCGGAGGGTTGCGAGGCGCCTACAGGAGAGTCCTGGTTTCGCAAAGAAAAACCAAGAATGTTTCACGCGTATATTTTTTTATCAATATTCGCTTATGCTTACATTTGCGCGCGGTTGTAACCTTCAACAGGTCATAACTCAGTTCCATGTATGGTAAACAATGTCAAAACAAGATATGGGCGTTATATCCGTGAATGTCAGGTGAATAAAAAAATACTTTCTTAGCACAAGATGTGTTTACGTGCTGAATTTCATGCGAAAAGCGTCACGCTCTAGTGAAACAAAATGTCGTTACACGCAGGCGAGAAAGAAAAAGGATGCATAGGCTTTAGCATGGCAGTGTAGAATGCGGAGCACATAGAAGAATACTTAATCGTAATTAATCACAGTTAATCCTAATCAGAATGATTCGCCAAGCGGCGCAGCCGCAATCGAACCCCGAACCTATATCATCCTGCAGCCTGACGCCTTTGCTTGGCGCGACTAGAAGGAGACATACGGGAGAGCAAGCAGTTGAACTAAGTAGTATTCAGGAGATCCTGCGGTAGTAGGAGACTGCCGGCGCACGCTGGCTTCCGAACGGCGTAGCCTGGCTCCCATCGTGACCTCACGACGTCACGTCAAGGGGGCCTGAGTGCATCGTGTGTGCAACGCACCCGCAGCCACCCAGGGCATTCTATAACCATGCATAACAAACCGCAATGCACACATAATGCTAGCACGACACAATATGTGCTTCCCGGGCTCATCAAAATGGTGAAGACAACTTTTTTTTCCTTCTGGAAAGTAAAATGCCCATGCTCCTCGTGATTATTCTAGAAAAAAAAATATATATATAAAAGGTTCGCACCAATTACGTCTCTACGCGGTGACCATGGCGTCCCTGTTTGGTTATGCCGGGTTCTAAGTATTCATTCTTGCCCATTTCCGCGAGAAAGTGCATTGTTGCGAAATCGAAACCAAATGCGAGCAGAAATTAAGATGTCAATGGCCTACTAACAAATAATGAGCCCCTGTAAGACGCACCGAAAAAGGATACTGGAACATTTCGACGATCTGGCTGCCTTTCAAATTGACTACGCAAACGAGCCAGTTGGGGAAAATTTAAATGCATTTTTTCCGCGTGCATGCTCAGTTAGATCGCCTTTTACCTGGCTCCTTGTTTACACGCTAGCATATTCTTTCACCTGAGCTGTGAGTGCTACCCAGGCTCATAAAGCCGGCTGTCAATGCGTAAAACACCTTTCATGTGGTGAGTGCTACGTGCAAAGGTGTTTACGCATTGATAGCCGTGTATGTCCTTCCGCTTGAGCGAGGACTGGCGTTCGCAGCAACACCTTCGATGCGACTGAGAAATTAAGTTGTACGTTTGTGTTACCATATACTTTTGTACTAAATGTTTTCGATATATCCACTTCGAATGATTGACCGGAATGCAGGCACTCCTTCGCGTTCGAGCGATTATAATTTATTGAATGCGAGAGTCGACATACCTTTTCATCGCCACGACGATTATTCTTATACTCTGGTTGCACCTAAACAACTTTCGTTCAAAGATGGAGTCCGATTCATCATATTTCTCAAAGAAAGCACGATCATTAATGAGTAATTAAAGAGTTCGACTACTTCGCTCTTTAAAATGCTGCCTATTGGTCGACGACGCGACTTTTGTTGACGTCTTCGGAACGGCGCTGAGTATATAGATGGATTCCTGCACATTTAGAAGCGGTTAAAAGGTTTCTTTGACTAGAAACCGTGCTAATATAAGCGCAAAAAAAAGTGTCGTTTACAGAGAGATAAACACGCGCCATAAAAAGGAAAACAGACTGGTACGGGTAACGGCAACCAAAAAGAAAAACAGAGGAGAGGATAGCTGGTATTATCCGCACCAGAAGCATAAACGTGTTTGGACTGCGAAAACCGTAAAGCGATAAAAAAAATGTTATTCCCTTTCGCAAGGCGACTTCAAGCCCGTTTTTGTTTTCTCGCCAGCTCAGCAAGCTCGGCGTGGGCCCCCGAGGGATTGAGAGAGCGGGACATTGGCAACATTGGGCGGTCATCCTTGACGTTCAGAACCAGATCTCCTCAGGGACAACATGGCGCGAGTACAAGCCGAATTAGAAATGCGGGTCCCATTTTCTTTTTGTTTCTGTTGCACATACATGGACGCACTCATACACACGAAAGTGCGCACGTGACACACAGACAGACACACACGCGCGCACACAACGCCTATGGCTGATTGCGAAATCTATAAATTACGCCCGCGACCTCATTTCTCGCTCTACGCGTTCTCTGAGAAAACGGGAGGAAAAAAAAACGAAGCAAAGAACGAAAATGATTGGGCTCCGATAACGGATGGTCGACATCCAGCAAAAAAAGGGGCCCGCAGGGACCAGAACGAGAACTCAACGCGCTGGAACGAGCGAGCAAAAACGCTTGTCCGCCAACAAATTATTGGCCGAAAAGGTTGCGCGCATGCGTGCTCAAGTATGGAGATAGCACTAACGTTCCTTACCGGTGTCGCAAAATAATTACCTTTTCTTTTCTTTCTGCCGCATGTTTTCAGGTTGACCGCATGCTGATCGCATACTCGGGAACAGCTCTGCAGCGTTGCTGAACGGAGCGGCTCTTTTCCATGTACGATCGCGACCATATGTGTATCCGTTTTAAGTCCTTGTTTACGCCATAGGTAGCCAAATTCGCAAGTACAAGTGAGGCTCCCGGTCATTAAATGAAGCCCCCCCCCCCCCCCCCCCCCCCCCCCTGGCAGTAGGACTAGAAACTTCTGTCAATATGCGGAACAACGAACTGCTGTAAGGCACTTTTCTATACAATGAGGGCAGTAAAATCTAAACAGAGTACGACCCTGACGAAGAAGCACGTATCTCAACTGCTTACTACTTAAACTACGTCCTTCGATTCAAACTTCAAGGTGCTTGGTTCGAGAATCGTGACGCACGATAAGAAAACATATTTATCCAGAATCGCTTTATGAGTGGAATTTGTTGTGGTCACCAAATGAGATGTAAAAAAAAAAAATACTCCAGCCCTTATTTAGTGCAAGGCTTCACTTTAAAATTTATTTTTTTATGGTTCTTCGCAAATATCTGTTTGGACACCCCTGTTTTTAAAGGTTCACGGAACTGATGCTTTATACCGACTCTTTCATCAAAACTTTCCATAAATATTTTCTTTATTTTTTCTTTGCTTCTTACAATTTCTTCTTCGAGAGTAGCCGCTCTCATATTCAGGACGACCAATTTTAAAGCACAAAACAAATAGAAACAATTTTTTTTTCTTTCTCAACGTTCACTCCAGCAAAAGCCGATGGGAAGGTCGTTGGAGTAACGCCGTTAAAACGTTTCCCTCAAGCGTGTTTATGAAAAGCTCTTTGTTTAGTGAGGGCTTTGTAATATGGTAAGGAAACGACAACAAAAACTTGGAAATTACCTTTTTTAAACGACAAGAAAACTTCCGCTTAACATTATGATGACCCTGACGGTCCCATTACCTGATGCCGAAGCTGTCGTGATTTCTTTTCTCTATTGTATTTATTAGAATAAGCCTTGTACTCATCTATCGTATACCCGGGCATGCCGTAACATCATTTCCCTCCCGTTTCCCTCAATTAGGCAATAATATATGCTATAGTGGAGATTCTACGGGGCAGATATGGCCGCCCGTCTACAATGATGACGAGTAGGACAAAGAATCAGGTTCAACTTCACCAGTTCCTCTTTAGCGTTCTCGGCTCCATAAAACAGAGTTAGCAAAAACACGTTCACTCCTACCGAAACCGCAGACAAACAGCATAGTTTCAAAGCAGCTGACAATTAAGTAATCGACACATTTTTAGGGCTTAAAGCAAAAGAGAGGGCCCAGGCTAAGCGGTTGAATTTAATTTACTTTACATAATTGTCGTGCCACTGTAGTTGAAGACATCGCATGAACTGGTCAGCCAACCATTGCTTTTAGCCATGTTCCCCATGACAAGCTTGCCTTGAGTAAAAACTTTCTTGTTAGTGATTATATGACTAATTAAAAGTCCGAAAACAAAAAAAAGCTAATAGAGTAAGATATGCAAGCGGCAAAGTTTTGTTCTTTTCTATCTCACCTTGTCCCATCGTCCCTCTCATAGTCTTGACGTCGACCGCCCATCTATTATCTATAGCTTGCTTATTAATTTACACACCCTTATAGTTCAAGATTATGGGGTGTTTTTATTTTCTAACTGACAAGATTAAATGACTAAGAGCACCAAGGAGCATGCCCTCAATCTCTTATAGTTAGGTTACGTATAACGAATTTACTCATTCTCGTAATCCAATGATTTCGTCTACCTAGTCATGTAAAAAACCAAAACTCCAAGTTTGCGTGTGTATCCTCTGTGTTTTTTATATTGCTTTATCCAAGTAAATTATGCTGCTGATAAGCACAATTGACAAGTTAATTTAATTAAATGTTTTACTCGGACAAACCGCGAGTATAGTGCAGTTGTCTGGGGAGGCCGTCCCGAAAGGCAATGATAAGCCTGGCGAGGCGACAAACCCCCTTCCCCCTCCCTCCAATAGCAATGAAGCAATTACGAACGATCATATTTCAATCTAATGAGTTTCAGAATGGCAGCCGATGTCTATCGCTTGGAGACTTCGCTCTGTGAGGCCATAAACACGCTCAGTCTCTGGGAGAAGAGCCAGCAACCACAATGGAGATCTTAAGAACGTTTTGTTTTCCATGTCTTGATACAATATTCTGCTAACTCCGTACTCTTAACTAATGGTAAACAATCTAAACGAGAAATACACGATGACAATGACCAGCGTCTCACTGTCACGTTCGGTTCTAAAGGCTGAAATGACCAGCTTGTTCGAAACAAACTATAGTTTGACTTAATATGGCCACTCTATTATACATGACTTGTAAGTAACGTCACTGCACGATGCTGGTGGTCATACCTAGTTGTTCTTGATTAGAAAAACCTACTTGTTGGTGTAAATGTTGTCTTCAGAAAACACGCAACATCAACACCTCAACAACAACAAAAAAAAAAAAAAAACTAGAGTTTGGGGCATAATTACCCCCTGTACAGTTTTTAAATAATAAAACCTGCAAATGTCAAGTTTTTTTGTTTGTTTTTTACAGAATTCCGCAATGGTCTCCTTGCGGCATTTAATCTAGAACATTCCGACCAACGCAAACTCTAATTTCCGTTCCGCCACTTCGAAGGCAACCACGCCCGAGTAAACAGGGTCGTCCGTACACTCCCATAGGAGTTGGAAGTCATACGTTGCTTCGTTTATGAGTGTCATTATCCCATTGGCTAAATCACGTTGCTATACGCGCAGTATAATTGCTACAGGGTGTTGTGCCAGAAGTGCTACGAGCATGCACTCGCGTTACGTTGTCGATAAAAAACAAGAAAAGGAGGGTACGTTTGGTAAGTAATACTTTGATAACGAACATTTATTTTGAAAAGAACTCTTGGTGCCTTATATCAGTCATGTAAAAAAAAGTTTAATATTTTCCACGAAGGTATCTCGAGTCCTACAATAATGAAATAAATTATGCCTGCAGACAACGATAAAACGGTTCTTTGTTGTCAACAAACGTCCTTCAATACTTGTGACTTTTAGCCTTACCGTTTTCAGCGAAACTTTGTCAGACGATAAGCAACCTCTTAATTATAAACACGTCATGAACCGAATTGCGCGCCAGGTAGCCTCTCAAGATCTTTGACACAGCTAGCCTGACAGGAATGTCGGAGCTTGCTTCCATTGCGCCTCTCGGTTATCGGTTGAAAGCCAGACTTTATAAGATAAATTATAGTCTTTGGGCTTTGCAAACGCGAATTTCACAACACCGACAGTTTGGGGCAGGAATCTATGCCGTGAAAGGAAAAGGAGAAACTGACAATCAAGCGTTCAGGCAATTTGTGTCGCACATTGAGCAACTACGCCTAGGACGACAAGGTCAGTGAAGTTGTAACGTAAAAATTACCTGGTCTGTTTAATTTTATTCGGCTCTTATTCTATGGGGTTTCGGCTCCATATGTTCCAGAGTGCGTGCTCATGACGATTCTAACGAAACCTATAATACAATCTCAGATATTACGATTCAAACTGAGGTATCGTGCGCGAGGATACATCCCTATACTCTAAGAACGTTTGAGGAAATTACTGATTCGGTGCCCGTAATTGTCGTTATTAGTCGAACAGAAAGTTGCCTCCCCGAGAACAAACCCGCTCTCCTGGTGCTCTGTGATCTGTCTTTAGAGCTTAGGAAAGTAGAGGAAGGTCAATTTTAAACCCTGCAATCACTATAAAAGAGAGATTACATCCAATCAACAAACTATTTTGCTTTATACATCTGTTTCGACGAAATGATATTCCTGAAACCACTCCGCCGCGTTCAAATGAATGGACTCAGTAGTACGAAACGTGTGCCAAATTATTAAATTAATCGTAATGAATAATACATCGAGCAATTTTAGCTTATTATGCTACGTCCCCTAAGTAGCATTCAGGCGAATAGTGTGGTTCTGTTTTGAGGCAGTGAAGTATATTTAAATTGTTTCTTTTTGGATAACTAATTTAGGTAATGCTTAAAACGCAGTGAAAGACTGTTTATCATTTGTAGAATCATGAGGGGTGAGATGAAGGTGTACGAGCCGCCAAAAAGACAAGAAAAGCGAAATCTAACACTTTAGCATAAACAAAAATATAATGTTTTATAATTAGTCAAGTCAATCGTGATGTCGACAGACATGCATTATTATAATCCTAATACACGAAGGTTCCGTTTTGTGTACTAGCAAACTGTCAACTAACAAACCGTTATACTAAAAAAAACAGACTAACCTGCCAGTGTACGCCGAGCGCAAGTTCGTCTGCTTCTGGCGCAGGGGGTTGCGTTGACGTCAGAACGACACCGAGTTCTGATTGGCTCCGATTGGAAGAATAGTGGGTAGATCTCGAGGCATCTAGCATTGAGGCACACCCTTCAACCAGAGGCAATCAGAAGTCGGCGTCGTTCTGACGTCACCGCAGCCCCCTGCGCAAGAAGCAGACGAATTTACGCTCCGCATAAACAACTGGGCAACAAAATTAACATATTTTGTTTTCTAATAACGTGTAGAAAGGCGAAAAAGAGAGCAGAAGGTATTCGCCAAAACTTGCGCAAAACCTCTTCCGGCGAGCTGTAAAAGCAGAGTGTGTAAGTGACTGCCTACAAAAGAACTACTTATGACTACCCGGTGTGGCCCGCAAAAGTAATCAGAAACCTTCGGATGCGTTCGAGCGTGGGAAGTTTATATAAGTAAATTTCTCGATCGCGGGTAATTTTTGAAGTTGCAATTGTCTGTGTACGTTTTCGCCGACTGAGCAACCCCTTTCGTGTGTTTGATCTACGGTAATGAGGGGGGGGGGGGGGGGTGATTTTAGTTCGCGAGACTGTAACGAGTGACTGAATAAGTAGCTTAAAATGAGGTTTAGGTGGCCACTAAACAGCCGGTGCACCGGCAGTCGACCGAATTGAAGTGATTTCGCGACCCCACAAGTCTTCAATGGCGCTTTGTTTCGCGTGCACGATCACGCGATGCAGAATTGCTCACGCCAGACAAAGGAGAAAAAAAAAAATCAGTCCTGGTCGTATGTAACAAAACAAGATATTTTACTCATCTTGTCGCCACGATACCATCTCAGACAGACACGAAGACGCGATCTCTGTCCGCACTGGCCCCCAAGTCTAACGACCAGAATCCAGCCATTCCGAAGTGCTTGCTCAAACTTTGTCATTTTACGCTGCTTTCCATCCAACAAAAAGTCAGATCCTGGGAAGTTCCCTTCGCCGGCGGCGGGAGGTGAATGTGTAACAACAACAACAACGACAGAAGCCGCGAAAGAAACACAAACACAAAGAACATCAACAGCACCGACAACAACAACAACGACAACAACAAAGGCGGTAGGGAGGGCATGACGCATGCGCACTCGACCCGTCTGGCAGGAAGCGTGCTGAATCATGCGACGTCGGTGGCCACGCTACGCGCACGCCGTCTAGTGGAATCCGCGGGCCACTTTCTGGAAACCAGCGACCGGTTTTATTTGCTGGGATGTGCCACTTTACGAGAACGGTCGGCGCCGCGTATTAGAACAGCAGAGAGATTTTCGGCCAGCCCACCATTCCGGAAGGACGACACGGTAAAAGCACGAGCAAGAGCAGACAGATGTCAGAGAACTCGAGTGTCGAGTTTGTGTGTCCTTTTTTCTTTTATTTTCCGCTTATGTCGCCCTTTTTATTTTTTTTTTTTTTTTTCGTCGTCCGTTCGCATTCCCAGGCAAGAAATGTGTTTTCGTGCGGAGCCGTACATCAAGGCTCTCAATAATTGTCTGCGCGCGGATGCTTCAGTCTCGAAAACCAGATCATATGTAATGGTGTCAAGAGAGGGGTTCTATCCAAGTCCCTTGGCAGTAGGAATGTCGCGAACCATTTCAGTGGTCAAGTTCGACCAGGTTCGGCTTTTTAGAGTTTCTAGCGCAAAAGTTCGACGCACGTTCGGCAGAGGTTTCCTGGTGGAACACGGGGTGACAAACGAACTAAATTATTAAAAGATTTTCTGTTTGCCTTTATATTGCACAAACATTGGTATTCATTTTCTGAAGTTTAAAATGAACTACAGTCATGTCTTTAATACGAACCAAAGAAAATATATGGTACCGCACTATATAGGTAACATTTACGAGTACGAACTGGGTACAATAGGCGCATGTTTGTCTCGTTTTTTTATGGAAAACTCACACTATGGACGCTCTATTTCTTTTGGATAAGGGGGGGGGGGGGGGGGGGGGGGGAGGAGCGGAAGTGACCATTTAACGAGACGTCACTGTAACGCATGAGTTATATTTTTTTTCTCTCTCTCATATTTTAACATTTCTGTGTGGAAGTCGGGCCACACAGTTGAAAAGCCGAACTCGGACTAATTTCGCCAAGAGTTCGAAGATTCCACGACCCAGTCGCACCTCGATATTCAACGTCAAGTTCGAGAAACAGTTCACGACATCCCTGCTCGGGACCGCGGTAATAGCCGAAGGCCGTGGTTGCTCTGAGTGTTCCTTCTGCAGCATTATTAATGCGTCAGTGTATAGCGATCGTCGTTCGAAGACTTCTATTACTTTCATGGACCATTGGTGGAAGAAACCTCAGACAGTGTCTTCAGACTCCCTTTATGTAGGACGTATTTGCAGAGCGGTGTAACATAGGAAACTTTCCGATCTCCTGACTAAATAGAATCGACCACCCCCGCGTCTCCGTAAAGCGTTTTTGCTCATATGAGCATCATTTTTTGAAGATTTGATCCATTCAGTGATGCATACTTGTAAGCCGAGTATGGAAATCATCGTGTACACTGCTGCATTCTATCAACGCCAAGACCGGGAAGTGCTCCTCGGCCATCGGTCGAGAAAGGTATGGTGGTTCCTAGATATCGAAAGGATTCAGAATCCATGTTCCACGGTGTCGTATGTTCACAAACGTGCGCACTACGTGCCAGTTGGTTACGCTCGTTCGCAAAGCATGTTGCAAACAAATGGCATGTCTACAGGAGATGTTCTTTGTTTCCATCAAGAACAGGACTTAGAGAGTGAGCATGGTACTGCTCCATCGTCTACGGAATATCGATTAAGAATTAATGAAGGCTCGGCTCCCAATTAGAAGGACGACGAGATAGGAAAAGAGATGAACGGGCCATTCTGTTTCCTCTCTGCTGAGATCCCTCTAAAATATGTAACGACATTCAAGCCTTCCTCTTTTCGGGCTTGTTGATCTTCTAATGAATGGTCAACAATGTGTCGAGTGCAGAGATCCGTCGTCATTTCCACTGTGAGACGATGAGCCTTAAACGATAATTGTCAAATGCTCTAGCGAAACGTTGAGCCCCTACAATATTCCTTGTGTGGTCCCCAACAACAGCGGTTATGCACTTTTTAATATTAAATAACAAATGATCATATCACAGTGACTTATGTCTCGTTGTGTTCCAAAACTAACACTTTAATTGATACAACTGCGACGTGTTTTGCTGTAACTATACAAATACTGAGCTCGGTACTTTTATGTAGATTTTCTTTTAATATCTCATCTCGAATTTTTTTTACTAAACTAATCAGGAATACCTTATATTAATACTTATTATAACGTACGCATAATATATAAAATAAATTACTGTCCATTCGCTCCCACAGAATTTTGAGTGAGCTGATTAATGCAATCAACCCACTTAAACTTCTTCATTCGAACAGCCTTGCTACGTAAAAGACCTAACATTACGTAAATGAAAATCGACTCGTTTCTCGTTTTGCCAAGAAGACTTTTATTTATCGGTAACATTCAAGTGAGGCGTTGTAGTCCTTGCTACGATCGTCCGCTCATAACACTCGCGATTTTCAAAAGAACAACAACAATGCACGATTAAAAAGAAAACACTTGTTTAGCGATTACGACATCATCAATCCTATAGTCCTACAGGACAAAATTTTTGTTAAGCTTGTTACACTTTTTTGTTAGGACACAGAGCGGTCGCTCGCACATTTTCTCGTCATTTGGTCACAGCAACGAGACAATGCAAACATAATATACATATATATGTACGTGCGTGTCCGTCCCGACACATGGCAGCATTTGTCCCTTCAGCATGGACCATTCCTCATCCGTATAACCCAAAGAGCTATCTATTAATTTGTAAGCACTTGCTGGCTTTACCTAAGACAGAGGGAGCAGTGCGAATCCCTACAACCACACGACCCACGCAGGCAGACTTCCCTCAAAGTGCCGCCTCTGGAAACTGGTTTCTACGATTGTTCTGTCTCTGGCAAGCACGTCACTGGCCGCTTCTGTCCACATTCCACAGGAACTCGCGTCAGTGTTGGAAGCGTCGCTTACGTCGGAGATGCACAGGAATGCCCTTAGTAACTGCCCCGCATGTCGAGTGCCTTTCTCTGCCTCTACTCAATGTCGAAGGCAAGCCATTAAAGGCACGCTGTAATCTTTTCTCCGGGCCCTCTCGCGGTATGTGGAGCGGAGGCGCCATCCGCTAACTTATTTATTGCCATGCTCCTCGCAAAAATAACCGTTTCATGGAGAAATCAACGCAACAAAGGGCATGACTATTGCACCCTTTCGGAACGGGAGTATTTTGATTACACGGGGTAGGAGCCATGAGTTACGTTCAATTACTATGTCCACAATTTTACTCTTGAGATAAAAGGGCTCAGATCTCGTGATTGGCGTTGTTATAGAATAACACTTGGCGAGAGAAGAAGGATTATGGTAGTGACCAGGGTGCTAGGGAGTGACTGAGTTTGTGCACGCACCGAGCTAGAGCACTGATTAAATCCCATATGACACCGCCATGCAAAATGCAGCTGAAGAAACCTATCCAGAACAAACTGGCTCGTTGCTGTGATTTCGGACTAAGAACATTCAATCGTGAGGAAGATCTGAACATTTCTTTAAAGATGCTCAGTCTGTCTAAATCCCGCTGAAGGCACGCACAACTAACGCACACACACAGATTAACAAAAGACAACAACGACACTTCTGTACACGCGCGGTATACATTTGAGTCTGGCAACGCTGGGACACGACCTAGCCTGCTTTGCCGTTTGCAAAGCGTGCAAAACCCCCTCGGGGTCTCCCCCCATCTTTCCGCATACCGCGACAACAGGAGCGACAGCCGGTTACCAGCGACACTTGGGAAGAGAGTTGCGATCGGGGCCCCTCACCTCGTTCATCTGAGGTAGCCCTTGGAAGACGGCTTCTTCCGAATGAAGTTTGAGTCCGGAGTCACGGCCCTGTGCACGGGCCCCGGGTATCCTCCATTCTCCCTCAAGTCCAGGTCGTTCACCAGCTGCGCGAGTTCCCTGTCCTTCTTGTCCAGGCCGTTCGGCCCGGGTTCGGTCTCGCCACCACCGTTGAGAAAGTGGAGGTTTGCCAGGCTGTTGGACCGCGAGCGGTGCTCCTGCCTGATGGAGTAGGAGAAGGCGCGCTCGTTGAGGTGGCCCTTCTTCTTGTAGATGCCGGTGTTGAAGGGCGAGTCAGAGTCGTCGCCGTCGCCGGGGGCCTCAGCGGCCCCGTTGCTACGACGGGAATGGTGATGCGGGTCCTTCTTGGAAGCGTGGTCCGATCTGGATTTGCCGTTGCTGTGGGGTCGCGATGACGTGCCGTAGTTCTGCATGAAGTACTGGTCGTGCGGAAACATGCCGGGCTGGTACGATGCCGTCGGGCTCATGGCACGCACCGCCGGAATGTAAGATGGCTCCTCCGCGCTGTACAACATTGGCCTTTCGGGAGGCCTTCGCGCCCTCTCGGAGTGGACCATCATGGGCGGGGGAGGGTGGTTGCCGCTGTAGCCCGAGATGACGCTGTAGCCATTGTGTTGTTGCGGCGATCCCGACTTAGATTTGGACTTCTTCTTTGACTTGGACGTGTCCTTATGATGGCCGTTCGTCTTGTTCGAGCCGGGAGGAGGGAGTGGGGGCAGCGGTGGCGGTGGTGGCCGGGAAGGTATCGCCAACTGCCTGGGTCGAGACATCCTCGATGTCCCCCCTGTGGTTGAGTGGACGCTGCGTAGCGTGCCCGTCGTATCCATGTAGACCAGCTCTCTGGGGGCAGGACCAGTCCACACCTTGTAGTTGCCCTCTTCGTCTTCGGTCTCATCGTCCAGAAGAATGGAGCCGCCGTTGGCGTGCGCCACTCCGTTGCTCGTCGATGGTTCCGACTGCTGATGCCTCCAGGCTTCGACTTTCTGTACAGTATCCAAGCCGACCACGGACTGAGCTCTTCTTGGAGGCCCGTCCAGGGTGTAGGGGTTCTCCTCGAGCTGCTTGGCGTAGGTGCAGTCGGCGTAGGCGTGGAAGCAGCACCGCACTAGGGCATTGGCGGCGGGCTCCTTCTTGCAGATGAAAGCGTGACACTCGAGCACCTTAATCCCGGTCGTCCGACGAAGAATGCAGGCAAACAGTGGCGGCTGCTGGGGGCCGGCGTGCCTCGCGAACGGGCTATCCAGGGGCAGGAACTTTTCGACGCGTTCAGTGCCACTCGAGCCGGGCACCACAACGTAGCGCACGGCAGCGCAGTAGTGCAGGGTCTCGATGGGGAAGAAGCGGACGTGCTGACGCCTCGACTCGTCCACGTTTTCCAGGAGCAGGCCGTTACTCCACACGCTGAGCCAGGAGTCGATGCCGCGAGCGGACAGGGGCCCTTGTTCGGGATAGAGCTCCCTGAGCGGCTCTTGTATGCCCTGCAGGCCGTCCTTCGTGATGTGCGGCACCGCCGAGCCCAAATAAAGGACCCGGCAGCGGCAGATCGGTGTGGTGCTCATCCTGACGGGGGACAACACCCTACCGTCCGGTTTGTGGACGGGGCAGTCACACTAGAGCACGTCGGCGGACGCGGCAGGTACACTCCATGGACACAGCACTCGGTGAAAGCATCCAGCACGGCTTGACGGAGCACCACTGGCGATGGCTCGTTCGGTGTCACAGGAATCCGACACGGGCTAAACGAATACAGAAAGGAAAAACAAGCACTCCGTTCTGTTCCCGCCCGAAAATACGGTGTCGACGCCGAGTTTGGCGTCCGCTCGTCTTCCTCGTCGCCGGTCGGAGCGCCGTCGGGAACTTGGTTCGTGACCGCTGGCTGTGCGTGGTACCGCTTGGAGAGGGGACTCCCTGAGCGAGCGGAGGGGGAGCGGAGGAATGTAACGCGGCTCACGATTGGTCCTCCGAACGCGAGCAACCCGTTTGCGACCAATGGAGTGGGGCGTTACGAGGTCGGCCGGCTTCCTGTACGCGGCCGGCGTCCATCTTGTTTCGGCAAAGGAATGCTGTCACAAAGAAATCGGAGACCGGTTCGAGGAGGAGGAGGGGGGAACGAGGGGAGCAGCGTAGGCTTTCCCTTCGCTACCTTGGCGAGGGGAGAGGAGAAAGCTTGGGAACCCAGGACAGGTGAGATGCGTGTGTTGTGCGGACCTCGCTCGTCTGCTGGCTGGCTGGTTGTTGTCGTTGGGCTCCGCTCTCAGCGTGGTCTCACCTGAGCCACCGTCTTCTTGAGTGGTGTCTCTGTTTTGTGCTTTGTCATCGTTGTACGTATGGCCACGTGATGTGTTGCTCTTTCACCACGTCTCTTGTTAGACCGTTTCCACATGGAGTCTTCAGGGCTGGATATGATGGCTGCAAAAGGACTTTGGAGTGTTATTCCTTGCTACTTGTTACTGTGTTCTGTTGTCAATATTTATTTTTAATAGTAGAGATCACTTGTAACTGCTGGTATAAAAAATAACCTATGTTTTATGTTCGACTGTTCGATGGTTTTGATCTGATGCTTACTCGAATTCGGGGAGGCTTCATTGTCAATTATGCAACGATGACTTCTTGTTTTGTCTCAGTGAGCGTTGGAGCTCATGCGCTTTCTGGCGCGTTTCTCTAAGTAGCTAATGAGTAATGACAATGCTGGATATGTGTGTGTGTGTGCGTGCATGTGTGTGAGCGTGTGTGTATGTTGGTGTGTGTGTGTTTACTAGGTCATCCACGTTCTTCCCACTCTGTCTTAAAATGAAGTGAAGAATATTATGGTGTTTAGTTCACCCTTGTGATCGACGAATGTGTTTGAAACCAGGAATCGTGTAGCGGTCAGGCATCACGCGGGGAACCTATTTGAACTTCTTTTGCCGAGAGTTAACAGGTATAGAATTATATGTTTTTTTTTTTTCAAGTTAATTTAAAATGTAATTTTTTATTTTATTTATTTTACAGTTTCTTTTTATTTTTAAAGTGTGTTGCGTTAAGATAAAACAATGAGCTTGTTAGAATTCGGTATTTCCTAAGCTCTTTCGCTCTGCCATAGTTTAAGAACATCGCAGAAATCACGAATGGCTAACTCGAGAAAGTAAAATAACAAATAAACAAGCACGAATTTCGTCTGTCGATTGAATCTTTAGACGGTGCTGTTTTATTTCAAGGTAAAATCCTGATCCACAGGAGGCAATTTTACTCCATGTCGCCATTAGTATCATTAAGTTTGGTATTACTTGGCGTCCTTTCGCGTGTCGCCTAGATCTTCCAGTGCACCAATATACTTTCTGGGGATGCGAGAAGCTGTCTGCGAAACGTTCCATATCCGGGGATGGAAGTCCTCAAACTAAATTACTTGTAACTTTGAGGACTCTTAATCAGCTCTGTCACAAACGTAATCACATCAGACTTTGTAGGTAAACCCCCCTGTGGTGACGTCCTTTTTTCAGGTCATCACTCATTAAACAAAACACACACAAAAAAATTAAGAGTTGGGGGGGGGGGGGGGGAGGAGTGGAGTTTTAGAGAGAATTGTATTTTAATGTTGCAAACCTATCGACAAAGCATTCCCTAATTAGGGGAAAATATGAGCTGCCGTTTCGGACTAGGAGTCTAAAATTAAAGGATTCTTAAAATAGTAAAAGCTTTTACTGGAGATTATTTATGCGATTCTCAGACTTACCCGACTTATCGTTTAAAGAGCCCGGTGTCAAAAATTATGGACTCTTATGTAAATTGACGTAACCGTAGATATCCCACACAGTTGTCGAATGAGTGAGTGTGGATAGCGAGGACGTCCAGAAGCTTCGTCGTAGTCAAATTCGATTGAAATGCACGTAACACCTGGGAGTTTTAGTAGATCGTTCGGATAACTCCGACAACATTATCAGATTCTCCGTCACGCCTTGGTACGTGCATTGTAATATGTTCATTTTTATAAGAATTATTCTTCAAATGAACGTTTGTGAATTTATTTTATCAGTAAATAAAGAAAAGTGGGAACATCACTGTTGGTAAATTATTTATAACTTGGACAACTTTGAGGCAGTAGCATCGCGAAGAGCAGCAAGGGAAGGAAGGAACGAAACCACTCAAGTGACCGTTTTCAAAAACACGTCAATGATCTAACCTGGCTGAACATCTTCCGCCATCTCCTCGACGGTCTAACTTTCATCAAGTTTTACATACGCCCCCCAAAAAAGTGTGCATGCTCACCAACAAAAATATAACAAAAAAGAAAAGAAAAGAAAAAACCACGCCTTCGCGACACACATTGAACACAGGCAGTTCTAGCAGCCGAAGCACCGTGTGTGGTGAATTGCAAGACCCCAGAAACCCCGGAAACACTTATTTGTAAAACCATCATACATACAGGCAGAGACAGCAGGTTCCGACTAGGGTAAAGTTTGGTGCATGCGGCGCCTCATCATAGCCTTATAAAATTGACCCAGCATTGTTTCCACGTGTTTACTGCCTCCCACTACGCAGCAGTCGAGACGACACGGAGCCTATCCGCGTTCGTTTATTACAGCGGAATAGCTTACTAAAAATAACTAACGAAAACGATCGCATTAAGACATTTCTACTTTCGCCGCTCTTTTTTTTTTTTTTTTTTTAATCACTTTTTTTATCTTTTCTTTTAATGCTTGCGCACAGAGATGCCCTTTGTTGCCCGGCACATGAACCCCCGATATTTTCTATATCATCAGAACCTTGTTATAATCTCTAGGGGTATGGATAAAGTAATGACATAGAAAAGTAGTAAGCTGGCCGAGTTAGTAAACGTTGTGCGCGATTTTTAACCATGTTCAAAGTAATGCCAATGACGGTTCTATTTCTAATCACCACGGAATAGCGAGGATTACTTTGAGATGCATATATCCCTGGGTGCTTGGCGCCATCTATCTCCGAAAACGAAAACTGCCTCACAAGGCGGAAGATTTAAATATTTCTCCAAGCCTAAAAGGCCTAAAAGGGTGAGGTCTGAATGATGTGAGCGGCTTACACCAGGTGTAGGCCAAATCGTTAAAAGCCAATTCGTCGAATAGCGATTCTTCGAAGGGCAACTTGTTAAGCAAGCCAATCTGTAACCTAAAAACTCGTCTAATGGCAGTTCGTGGAAGAGGCCACTTATTTTTCAACACTGCATTTAACTTGAGGATCCGAACACGAATACCTTTAGATTCCCGTCATTTTTCACACTTCTACTTCCGCCTAAGATGCGGATGGCCGAACCCTCGGCTACATGCTCCAATTGTATTCTAAAATAATTGTACGACTACGCCCTTTTCCCTACGTCCGCTACCTATTCAACTATTACAAAATAGAAAATAAAGAACACAAAACTAATCCTCCCGTAGCCGAAAACCTGGAGCGTGAAAAACCACGCCCGTCGACCAAAAACTAGTAGAAAAACAAGCGGATCTGGCAACCCGCAGAAGTCAAATCGGCAAATTGACGAAGCTGCGCCCTGTTTACTTAAAAATAAATTCGGGGAAAGACAACAACATTCAATGAGAGTAATACCATACATAATAACTACCTAGCATTTGGGCGTAGACCCAATTCTAAGTACAATTCACCGATTTTTTTTTTGGGGGGGGGGGGGGCGGTAGAAGTGACAAAATAAAGAAGCAATACGTCAATAATCAAAAATCGTCAATTTTTGAAAATCGATTGCTCGTTAGGCATCACTTCTTCCAGACTTTGTGACGAAAAAAAAACGAATTTTGTAGTCATATTTTTTTCTGCCAACAAATCAAATACATCGTCAAATGCATCAAATAGCCGTACGCATACTAACCCACACGCAATAAACTAAGCTGAGAAAATCAGCATCTCGCTCACCCTTTCAGAGTTGCGTCATGCAGCCCCTAAACATCTTTATAGCAAATAAAAAAATAAGCACATAAGACAAGGAACGACACTGGCATATTTTTCAAACATGTGTCAGTTCCGTTCGTACATATTACGTGTTCATTATTTTGTTTGTTTCATGACTCCCACCAATACGCTAACCGGTTTCTTGAACGTGTTTACACGCAGACGGAGTTCAATTCCTGAGAACAGCTCGGCTTTTGCCATTTCAGTCACAAGAGCCGTGTTTTATATATATATATATATATATATATATATATATATATATATATATATATATATATATATATATATATATAGATATATAGATATATATATTTGTGTGTGTGTGTGTATTCGCCACTGTCAATAGTAGTACCACTTATGTTTGTAGTTCCAAGTGTAGCTACCACGGCCCTGACGCGTCCCCACTTTCCCGAACGTTATTTTCACCATATCTCCGTGGTCAGTTTGACGTTTCATTAAATCTATTCCGAGATTTTCTTCAGGTTTATTAAAAGCTTGGTGAGCTTTCCTCACATAAGCTTTTTTTCATTTTTTTTTCTTTTTGCAGAATTTTAATTTTGAAATTATAAGTTTCCACGTTTTCGGTATTTACCGAAAGGCATTCTGTAAAAACAGATGAAGTATCTTTAGCTACAAAACATTCTTCAGAACCATTCAACGACTGTGGAATGAAGGGACGGTAAATAATTAAGAGGACATCTTGTTTTCGCTACGAGGTCCAGGATTTGAGTGAACCGCACGCGGAAAGAGGTTTTGCGGTACTCTTTCGAACTGATGTAAAAAGTCAAGCTAATTTAAACAAGGTATAATGTACTATACATCGTTTACCCCTAAGTTGAAACCCCTCCGTGCATAAAATGTTTTTTTTTTTTTTTTTTTACGGTTTATGACTTTTTACGTATCCTACAGACATAACATTAATGTCAAATTAATTTAACGATACGTTAAAGGGGCACTCAAGTGGTTTTTGGGGAAGCTACTTTTTGGTGCGATGGCGTTAAGGAAGTGTCAGTGAATGAGTGTCTTCAGTTTTAGAAGGCAGGAGCGCGTATTAATCACGCAGGAATAAAATATGTGCGGACTCTTTTCTGTTCCGGCGCCGACCAATGAAGTTATCGTATGTTTGAAAATTTTGGCGACCTTTGTAAAGTTTCGTTAAAGAACAATTTTCAGTTCATTTAGATAAGTTATGCATGATAATTTCACAAGACGTAAAATAGTTCGAGTTTTGAATACGCGATACTGCAATTATCGTTTCACAAACAAAGGACTACGTTTTCACCTTGCCTTCCTCCGCGGGGGGGTGAATTTCCCGTTCCCTCGGGATGCGCGCACGTATGCCTCAAACATGGCGTCGGTGGGGATCGTCGGCGTGGACGGCTTGGTGAAAGCTCATCGTTCCGCGTAAAAGCGTTATACTTGACTGAATTTTCGTCGCGTGTCGTTATGATAACCCAGCACGTAGAAAGGAAGATCAACCTACTCGTGCGGCGATGTCGTGGCGGCACTCTGAAGACAGCAGAAACGCCCGTGCCGTCGTGTTTGTTTACTTCGACTACAGTGGTGCTTTCTAAGCATTTGTTTCCTCGAACATCGCCCGAATTTCTTATTTGGCGCATTTCATGCGTGTGCTCAAGTTCAAGGTATTACTGGCGCGTACCGTATCAAGGATGCGAATTTTCACGCGTTTTCATCACCGGAGAAAAGTGATTAGCGTTAGCAATCCTGAACGCTCGCAACGTCTATCTGATCACGAAATTATATTTCTACGTTGCTATATCGCTGGTAAGATTACATCGTCTTTTATAATCGTAGAAAAGGCGTGTGGCGATATTTGTAGTATTGGCAAAGTCGTGTATTAGAGTCGTGATCGTCCAAGACGGCGTGGTGAATATTTTTCTTTTTTTTTTCCATCCACTGCACCCCGCAAGCCTATCGTGAAAAAAAAATAAAGCTTTAGGCTACAGAAAACTGTCTGTCTATATTCTGTTATGGCATTGAATGGCAGTGCGTCCCTTCTTTAGAGGCGCCGCTGAAACAGCTGACGGCGGCGTAGAAGCGGTCGCCGTGCTGACGACCCGCTGCACTTGTTGTAGTGGTTGTAGGTGTGTGTACGCGCGGCGCAGAGCGGTCGTTCCGGTTGCAACGGACGCAGTCGTAGGTAACGCGCTCATTGCACATGTCTGAACCAGCCTGCCGTCCTCCCGAGGCGAAAGTCAACGTGGCGACATCGTTTGACATCACGTACCAGAGGTTACGCTGCAATGCCAAACGTTTGTTTGGTTACGGCTTGCCCTAACCGCAAATCGAAGAACGCCCGAAAAGGTCTGCGTTTCGTCGTCCTCGGAACCCGAACACGGTTCCGAAGCCCTGCTATCGCCCACATCGCACGTCGGAGTGGCGTCATAGGAAATCATCCCCAGGTCGGCTATCCGCCGAAGAATTTCAACCTCTAACGGCCTTAGGTCCTCGAGCGTAGAGAACTCCGCCATGATCGAAGCCGAATGACAAAGAGGTTCGGCCGGTGCGGCTACCTCAGGATCACTGCGCGACGGAACGTCGTCCAACGCCATTGGCCCGAGATCGTTTTGATATGCGAGCGGTGACCAATGAGAGTGGTTTCGTTTTCGGATGGATCCGAGGTTCGGCGGCCTTCAATTACATTTTAATAAAGAAATAATCACCGCATGACTACATTTTTTTGGTTTTTAGCGATAATTAGGGCGTCTAGATTCAGTTGTCATCATCAAACCACGAACTCAAAAACCACTTGAGTGCCCCTTTAATGTATCGATATTAGTATATTTTAGTTGTTTGTTAATTATTCAGCGTTTAATAGACCGCAATCTTTAATATTAAAAAAAAAAAACGATTTCTCGAGTTCTCTCGACAACGATATTTCACGAAAACCGTCGGTTGTATAAAATGAATTAAAAAAGAAGCAACGAACTCTATCTACAGGTATTGTAGATTTTAAAATAAAAAATGAAGCTTAAAATGGTATTATTTTACCGTGCTATAAAAACGGAATCACGTCAACTAAATAAAAATAGCGAGACATTAAATTTTAATTTAATGTCTCGTACCGCTACTTTTACCGTTATTAATGTTACCGCTACTACTGCTACATTCAATTTTCTTCGATATTACATTTTCTAGAACTTACGGCAAATTGCAGTTTCTTAATATGAAATACAGATGGCGACACGTGTTCAAGAATAGCTTGATGAGCATTTTCCGTCGTGTGCCGCTTGGAACGCCACGTGAAAGACAAAAAAAGCGCCAGATGTCAGGGTGTCAGATGCCTGGATGCCCGCAGTGAGCGAGCCAGAGATATCAGAACAGTAAGTGCGAGGCCGCGGGTGCACCAGAGCAGCTTTTGCGCGCGTTTTACTGTCCGTCGGTACACATGCCTAACGCGATTCAAATGAAATGGGCGCAATGAAAGGGATTCCGCCAGTCGGGATTCCGCCACGTATGAAATGGACAATTGAATGTTTTTATCAATTGCAGAAATAATTTTCTCAAGCGAACTATGCTTTTCGGAAGGGTTTGATCATATTTTGTTTCACAACCACATCGGTGGCTTCTAAGTGGAAATGATATTAAAACAAACACACACAACATTAAAACGCCTCAGTGGCTCTCAGCCAACACGCTGGCCTATGAATCCCCCTTTGGCGGGTTCGAATACCGGCTCGGAGGTGCCGGCAATCTGATAGAGCCCAATCCGAGATTTCGGTGGCTCGTCAAAAGATCTCCAGTTGGTCGAAATGAACCCGCGGTTTTCTCGTTAGGGCGTGCCAAATGACCTTCGGTTTTGTTGTTTTTTTTTTTGTAAAACCCTAAGATCTGAACATTTGCTTTGCTTTACCTTAGTGCGGAGCACAGCCAACACTACGGGTTAATGAAGCCACTGAAGCCAACGTTACACTGAAGCAGCTTCAAGAGCGCGAGGTCATAGAGCTTGTCCTCTTTCTCTACCTGTGCACAGTCGGGCTAAACTTGAGCCACTAAATAGGACACGCTTCAGAGCAACTACACTTACCTATCTTAAAGCTTAAAATCATGGTTGTCAGTTATCTGAAGCTTTCTCTGAAATCACAGGAAACGCGTTTCCGTCCCCACAGATGTTTAAAAAGTTCGCGACAAAGCAAAGCAATACATTACATGAGCTTCCTAACACCGAAACTAATGATGATGACGTTGCACTTTTTAATCATGACGATTGGCGGTTGCGTAGGCTTTGTACTAAACACCAAGATGGCGCTGCCCACTACGATGTCGGGGAAAAGAGTGCCGTTACTCTAAACGTATCTCATTTAGTGACTCTAGGCTAAACCAAGCGCGGCGGGGCTTCGTTAGCCGAGTGTGTTGTGGCACCATAAATCAGAGCAGGTGGCGAAATGGGCGAGCTCGAGCTCCGTTCAAAGCACGAAGTTCACACTGCAAAACCTGCAGGGACCCTGGGTTCAATCGCCCATCCGCATCTTACCGGCGTGCGATCGTGTATCACTATACTGCGTGATGCACGTTAAAGACCCCGAGCCAACACCGCTCTAAATTTATAATCTACAACGGGTAACAATGTCGCCGCACGAAACTCCTGCTCTCTAAAAAGCTAACAACTAATTTTGAATGCGACGTGACATTGCATTTTTAATGTGTGTTCCCGTGTTCGCGTTTTTTTTTTTTTTTTTTTGTCTACATCCTTGATTATGCGGCTCTTACTTATGATAAAACAGACGATAGTTGTCGGAATTCCGGAGAAAAAAAATCTATATAACTAAAAACATAACACGTTACCGCAACATAAAAAAAACATAATCGCATTTAATAAAAAAAAATGAAACAGTAGAATTTATATTATTGTCTTTTAAAAGGTTGGAGCGCACCAAAAGCTATAAAAGCGAACTCCATACTATGAAAGTTGCGCCTGTTCGCTAGAAGAGTAGTTCAGGGCAGCATTCTTGCGCTTGAAGGTTCCGCTTCGCTCGCACAATAAAACCAAATACTTTACTGGTAATATATCTAGTGAAAAAAGGTTACCGGCAGTTTGATACTTTAGACCCATGTTCCGGATAAAAAAAAAACAGGACGCGGGATGGCCAAAAAAACATGCTTTTCGTGCAAGGCTCGTCAAATTATGAGGCGCTGGAGAAATGCAGCCTTCTGCGTTAAGTCCTTATTTCGAACTCTTTTTGTTCGCCTTCCGCCCATTGAAAAGCATGCGGGAAGGGCCTTAGAACGCACCTGGTATCGCTGCGCCGCAGCGTTCTTCCGCATCAAAAAGTTCGTCTGCTTTCCTCGCCGTCACCATGGCAACGAACGCTGAATGAATAGAAGCACGCACGGTACCGCCGCGTGAAGCCAGCAACAGCTGACGCCATTTTACGAACGCCGTCTGCTAGCCAAAGCCGAACGCGGTGTGTCAGATCAACCGCCTTTGCCGGTGCGCCGCTAGCAAAGACGACGAAGCTGAGGCACGCCGACGGCGATCGAGCAAGCAACAACACCACGGGACGACTGCAACGGCGGCATTTATTCGGATCAAAGGCCGCCTTCGCCGGTGCGCCGCTAGCAAAGACGACGAAGCTGAGGCACGCCGACGGCGAATGGGCGAGCAACAGCACCGCGGGACGACTGCAACGGCGGCATTTATTGAGTTCAAAGGCGCGAAATAAGCAAGAACAATTTTTATTTGAATCATAACACCCGATATCCAAGTTGGGGACCACATACCTTTGCTGGGTCTTTCCTGTGAACTTTTTACAGAGACACGGGGTGCGGCATTCAAAAAACAGCTCCGTTTGCAAAATATGGGGCCCTGAAAAGGGCCGTTTAGACCGCTGCCAGAACCTATAACTGGCATAACGAGCACTTGACAAGCGGTTGGCGCATAAGTCGTCTTTATGCACGCAGACGGGCGACGGGCTCAGCGCAGCGGATCCCTCGAAGTCACCGGGGCCGTCAGAATCCTCGCCCTGTCTGCGTCGGGGCTCTAGATTTTGGCGGCCGCGGCGACGAACGACTGGAATCTATCAGTGTTTCCGCGCGCCTTGTCTCTCCTCCAAAACATGAACTTTGCAAGGTGACCAGTGAAATGGTGGCTCTCGCGCCGTCGAGATGGAAGAGAGTTTTTGACGTGGGCCCAGGTGCAATCCACCGTATTGGTGTGCGCACCACTGTTCGCGTCGACAAAGTTAAGCTTATGGTTGACGGTGAGGTGCGTGAAGCGAGCGTCATCTGCAAGCTTGCGATAGCCAGCCCAACAGTCAGTAATTATTCTTGTTCCAGGGTGGACCAACTCGGCTATTAGCCCTTGCAGGGTTTTAGCGTCACGGGTCTCCACGGGAACAAGAAAGCAGCACCCGCTGCAACGCGCCACACCGCCGAAAACCCACTGGCCAGGCCTTAAATACCCGCGATGGTACTTGTGCCGACCGAACATACTCTCGTCTGGTTCTACAGTCACGCCGTCGCCACCAATCATGTCTGAATGCTTAAAGACGGCATTTAGCACAACCTCCCGACAAAGGCTCGCCCAATCAGTTATTGTCTTACTTGCGATATCAGCCTCCCGCTGAATGACGGCGCACGGTAGGTTCTGGCATCCGGAGGATGATTTTCATGAGTTGGAGAAGCGTCAGGTGCGTGCGATCCTTCGAAAAGGGAACCGCTTCGTATCGAGACTTCGCCCCGGCACTGAACTTTGACCGACTTCCTCTTGGGCACCTCACGAATCATCCACACACCGCACCCCCCCCCCCCCCCTTCCCCCCCGTGTAGCCATCCGCAGATCTAGCGCGGACTTGCAGCTTGTCATCGCAGCTTCGCACTCTGGACACGCACGAAAACCCAGGAGCCAGGAGCAGGCCAACGCGCTAAAGCAAATTAATTGCTTCAAGAGGGTCTTTCATGGCGCCAAGAAGACGGCACAAGTTGAACACCATGGCACTGCGATGCTCGCCTCTGGAAGAACAAAGCGCCGAGGGGGAACCTGGGGGAACTGCGCGCTTCTTTGCATTTATTATATTTATTTCATCCGCCATTTTATACCTCGTGACACAATTCTAACAAACTCATTGGTTGATCGGTCGGACCACACCATCGCGTGACAAAAAAAAAAAAAAAAAAAAAAAAAAAAAACGCCAAACGTATGTCCACGGACGGCATCGTCAGAGAAAAGGGAGCAGTCGAACCCAACAACAAAATGAAGTAACAAAGTGAATAAAAAAAAATAAAATAAGAAGGGAGCCGTTGCGGTTTCGGACGGCGTCTTCTTTGATGAGAGGAGCTGCTCTGGCCAGAGCGGCCTGAGCAGCCGTGCTGCTCTGGCTGCTCGGAATATTCCTTTTTGTTCTTTTTCTTACTCTACAGGGTGCCACGACCCTTATTTGAAGCTGATTTGTTAGATTAATAACAAACAACGCGTTGGAACGGAGGAGGTAGAGAGTCTTGGCGTCACAATTTGACGTGGTAGAAAAGAAAAGAAAATAACGAATGCACAATACATACCGTATGCCAAGACCGTTATACTCCGCACTTGGCGAGGCCTTATGACGCAGCCGACGACCGTAAGGCTATTTATTTTGTTTCTTTAGATTTTTTATCGTGACGACTACTCCAGTGTGCCTCGGAGTCTCCAGCGGAGATCCGGCATGCAGGTTTTAGTAATTATTATTGTCGTTTTGAAGGGCACTCTTTCTATGCTGCTTCGTTCCTGACGCCATAAAAATATTATTTCTGTTTAGATTATAGGCGCGAAAAATCCACACTGACTGGGGCCTGAGTAACAACTCTGCATTACTCAGGCTCTAGCCCGTGTGGATTTTCCCGCCTACAATCTAAAAAGAAAGAATGGCATACACACATCAGACGCGCACGCACTCAAAGTTGGTCCAGAAGTCCAGTGTCCCCGACGTGTTTTTGTATCGCTTTCAAAACGATACACTGACACCGCCAAGTGTTCCCCGCCCAGGAATTCGGTGACATTAAATAGTCTACTTTTTGTATCCCTTACTCCCTCCCTGTCTTGCGGCGCATTTTCTCAAAAGTGGTCTATGGTCCAGCAGTTGCAGCGTTGTTCTCGTGTCTTCTCGTTGGGTGTTGTATTTCACGCATGCACACAAAAGATGCTAATAATGAAGCTAAATAATCGTACTGATCAATTATTGGACTAATTTTATTGGACTAATTGTATCCACAAACCAATCCGACCATGAACTAAACTTTTTTTATTTTTGTTTATACCTGGTGCAAAGTAATCCCGCCCCATATTTTTATGGCGTCAGAAACGAAGCAGCGTACGAAGAGTGCCCTTCAAACGACAATAATAATAATTATTAAAAACTGCCGGATCTCCGCTGGAGACTCCGAGGCACAGTGGAGTAGTCGTCACGATAAAAAATCTAAAGAAACAAAATAAATAGCCTTACGGTCGTCGGCTGCGTCATAAGGCCTCGCCAAGTGCGGAGTATAACGGTCTTGGCATACGGTATGTATTGTGCATTCGTTATTTTCTTTTCTTTTCTACCAAGTCAAATTCTGACGCCAAGACTCTCTACCTCCCCCGTTCCAACGCGTTGTTTGTTATTAATTTAACACATCAGCTTCAAATAAGGGTCGTGGCACCCTGTAGAGTAAGAAAAAGAACAAAAAGGAATATTCCGAGCAGCCAGAGCAGCACGGCTGCTCAGGCCGCTCTGGCCAGAGCAGCTCCTCTCATCAAAGAAGACGCCGTCCGAAACCGCAACGGCTCCCTTCTTATTTTATTTTTTTTATTCACTTTGTTACTTCATTTTGTTGTTGGGTTCGACTGCTCCCTTTTCTGTGACGATGCCGTCCGTGGACATACGTTTGGCGTTTTTTTTTTTTTTTTTTTTTTTGTCACGCGATGGTGTGGTCCGACCGATCAACCAATGAGTTTGTTAGAATTGTGTCACGAGGTATAAAATGGCGGATGAAATAAATATAATAAATGCAAAGAAGCGCGCAGTTCCCCCTCGGCGCTTTGTTCTTCCAGAGGCGAGCATCGCAGTGCCATGGTGTTCAACTTGTGCCGTCTTCTTGGCGCCATGAAAGACCCTCTTGAAGCAATTAATTTGCTTTAGCGCGTTGGCCTGCTCCTGGCTCCTGGGTTTTCGTGCGTGTCCAGAGTGCGAAGCTGCGATGACAAGCTGCAAGTCCGCGCTAGATCTGCGGATGGCTACACGGGGGGGAAGGGGGGGGGGGGGGGGGGGTGCGGTGTGTGGATGATTCGTGAGGTGCCCAAGAGGAAGTCGGTCAAAGTTCAGTGCCGGGGCGAAGTCTCGATACGAAGCGGTTCCCTTTTCGAAGGATCGCACGCACCTGACGCTTCTCCAACTCATGAAAATCGTCCTCCGGATGCCAGAACCTACCGTGCGCCGTCATTCAGCGGGAGGCTGATATCGCAAGTAAGACAATAACTGATTGGGCGAGCCTTTGTCGGGAGGTTGTGCTAAATGCCGTCTTTAAGCATTCAGACATGATTCGTGGCGACGGCGTGACTGTAGAACCAGACGAGAGTATGTTCGGTCGGCACAAGTACCATCGCGGGTATTTAAGGCCTGGCCAGTGGGTTTTCGGCGGTGTGGCGCGTTGCAGCGGGTGCTGCTTTCTTGTTCCCGTGGAGACCCGTGACGCTAAAACCCTGCAAGGGCTAATAGCCGAGTTGGTCCACCCTGGAACAAGAATAATTACTGACTGTTGGGCTGGCTATCGCAAGCTTGCAGATGACGCTCGCTTCACGCACCTCACCGTCAACCATAAGCTTAACTTTGTCGACGCGAATAGTGGTGCGCACACCAATACGGTGGATTGCACCTGGGCCCACGTCAAAAACTCTCTTCCATCTCGACGGCGCGAGAGCCACCATTTCACTGGTCACCTTGCAAAGTTCATGTTTTGGAGGAGAGACAAGGCGCGCGGAAACACTGATAGATTCCAGTCGTTCGTCGCCGCGGCCGCCAAAATCTAGAGCCCCGACGCAGACAGGGCGAGGATTCTGACGGCCCCGGTGACTTCGAGGGATCCGCTGCGCTGAGCCCGTCACCTGCCTGCATGCATGCATAAAGACGACTTATGCGCCAACCGCTCGTCAAGTGCTCGTTACGTCAGTTATAGGTTCTGGTAGCGGTCTCAACGGTCCTTTTCAGGGTCCCCATATTTTGCAAACGGAGCTGTGTTTTGAATGCAGCACCCCGTGTCTCTGTAAAAAGTTCACAGGAAAGACCCAGCAAAGGTATGTGGTCCCCAACTTGGATATCGGGTGTTATGATTCAAATAAAAATTGTTCTTGCTTATTTCGCGCCTGTGATCAAAATAAATGCCGCAGTTGCAGTCGTCCCGCGGTGCTGTTGCTCGCCAATTCGCCGTCGGCGTGCCTCAGCTTCGTCGTCTTTGCTAGCGGCGCACCGGCGAAGCCGGCCTTTGATCCGAATAAATGCCGCCGTTGCAGTCGTCCCGCGGTGTTGTTGCTTGCTCGATCGCCGTCGGCGTGTCACAGCTTCGTCGTCTTTGCTAGCGGCGCACCGGCGGAGGCGGTTGATCTGACACACCGCGTTCGGCTTTGGCTAGCAGACGGCGTTCGTAAAATGGCGTCAGCTGTTGCTAGCTTCACGCGGCGGTACCGTGCGTGCTTCTATTCATTCGGTGTTTGTTGCCATGGTGACGGCGAGGAAAGCAGACGAACTTTTTGATGCGGAAGAACGCTGCGGCGCAGCGATACCAGGTGCGTTCTAAGGCCCTTCCCGCATGCTTTTAAATGGGCGGAAGGCGAGCAAAAAGAGTTCGAAATAAGGACTTAACGCAGAAGGCTGCATTTCTCCAGCGCCTCATGATTTGACGAGCCTTGCACGAAAAGCATGTTTTTAGGCCGGAGTTTGGAGATAGTTTTTTTTACAACAACATGGGTCTAAAGTATCAATGTGCCAGGTTACCTTCTGTATATGTGCAGTGCCCTCAGTTTTCACGTGACTACAGACTTGTTTATCATTATTGTTTTCGTTTCCCACTGCGATTCAACTCGTGCTCTTCTGTGTGCGACATACATTAGAGACCAAGGTAACCCAGGAGCGTTCTCTTTCGCGGATTACGAAAAAGCTATGCTACTTGCCACGTGCACCAAAATCAATACAGCATATTCTAAACTTCAAATGTTTTCGCTTGCTTGGGGTAAACAATATGTTTATGAAGAACTGCGATTTTATGAAATCACGTGGAAAAAAACTCGCTCTCAGCACCCGACCCTGGGTATACAGTGAATACTCAAAATCGGCGCCGAGATGATTGGTAGCTGTCAGTAGGTAGAGTTTTTCTATCAATCCAGTATTAGAACATTTCGTTCTTTCTGTTGTAAGCAATCAGGAGACAGCTTACATCAAATCTGAGGGTAATAAAGTACTATAAACATTCAGACATTGCGACCTGAGCAGTATATTTGTGAAAGCTTTTGCTTTCGATGCACTCTTAACTTTCGATACGCTCAACGCTAGTGCAAAAAGTATCGCTGTTTCAGTCTTAATCAGCGTCCCATGTGTGTACTTACACTATATTTTATGCAACGTCCAACTCCAACCGTTCGCATTTTTTTTTAAATTTTGCACAGCAATGTTTGCGCGCGTAAATCACCAAATTGAGACTGGTACACTGATTAAACTCTGTACAAAAGCTATCCACAGACCCAGAACCTTTGCCTTGCCAGTCACTGCATTTATCACTGAACTCGTATTACAATTAACTCTTATCGTTTATTTCTGCGTGTTAATTTTTAACCTTGGCATTACTTTATTATGACTCTCGCACCCAGTTTAGAGGTACCGTGCTAACATACATATTAGCCCTTCTTCGAACTAACATTTCACCTGCTACAAAACCTGTTACAAAAAAAAAAAAAAAGAGGTTAAATGCGGCTTCCATCACTTTTCTATTTTACGTAAACTCGGGGTAAATAGAGATAACGCAATAATCTAGTTTTCTGTTCCGTTTTATTCGCAGCCTTAGACTTGGTTTCAACAAGAATATATATCCCCACACTGTTTTTTCGATCCTGTGCATTTATATATCGGTATGGCTGCAAACTAGCGGTATTCAGCGATTTGTAAGTCGGGTTCTGCGTTTTCGGTTTTTAGTGTTTCTTTTTAATAAACAAGTGGTTTCTGGAATTAAATAGTCAGTGGCTTCATTTGAATTCATCCAGACTTGTTCGCAAAAAGGGAACGGGGAAAGGGGGGCTTTTTTTAATAAATAAAAGTGATATTTAAAGTCTCAGGATGAACGAAACTGCGATTTAAAAAAAAAACATAATTTAAACCCGTTATAGCAACAACAAAAAAAAATTATGAAGTGCTTTTTGGTGGAATGCGTGAAAGACAGGGCTTGATTTTTTCGCAAACTTCAGCCGTTGTTTACTAACTGTTAAGTTTTTTTTATTGCTAATATTTTTAACTTTTAAGAACTATTACAAGCAAATATAAAGAAAGAAAAAACTTGTTAATACATGTTATGGTTTTTTTTGTTTTTGTTTTACAAAATCAAAAGTTTGCAAATTTGAACAATTTGGCCTTAATTTGAGACAGAAATAGTAACTCAACCGTTAAGAACTATCTCATGAAATAGTCATCAGCGTGTAAATTTAAACATAAGCTATCTAAAGATATATATATTGTTCATATAGGTGAGTTTGGTGAAATTAATTGTACCTTGCTTCACACTTGTTAAAAATAAAAATAATTTAAAGACAATTAAAACCTGTTATTTTTATATCATTTTGAACTTCTGTGTTGGTCGTCCATGATACTGACATAGACGTTTTTTTATCCTCGTAATCTCGAGACAATTAGTTAAATAATAATAATAATACTATTAATTTGATTGCGTTTACGGAATTTGTGGGTGCCAAAATAGAGTCGAAGCACGAGGTTGACGCAATTTATTTTGATTTAAAAAAAATATTTTGACATGATGAACCATTCATTGCTAGTTAAAAAAGTTTGCGTCCTAGTGTCTCTCCTTACCACTTTGCGAATGGATTCAGAGCTATATACATGACCGATTGAATTACGTTCCATACGGTGGTGCACGGTCAACCGCGTACATCTCCAAATCGGGCGTCCCGCAGGGCTCTAAGCTATCAAAGTGGGGTCAAAGATTCTTGCAGAATCTTTGACCCCACTTTGAGCAAGTGCTTGATTGAGCGCGTTTTAGTTGTACGTGATCTAGGAGTCCTCTTGGACAGTCAATGGAAATTCTCTGATCATGTGGCATTTTTGAGCAACGCGCTTACCGTACTCTGGGTGCGATTACCAGAAGGACTCGCAAATTCAGGGGATATTCTTGTTGTTGTTTCTTTTTTTTTTTTGTATCTGTATCGATCTCTCATCCTGTCCAAACTAGATTTCTCTAGTGTTGTTTGGAATTATCTCAGCCAGGCAAACTCGAAGGAACTTGAAAATATACGAAAGAAATTTGTTCAACTGCTTTACGATCGATATTTTAACAGGCGAATTTATTTCAGCCATGAGCGGTTGTTAAAGATTTTAAACTTGCATTGCCTCTCCAAAAGGAGGCAGGCACGGGGCTATTTATTTTTGCACAAATGTCTCCAGGGTTTAATCGATTGCCCGAAACTAACCTCCGTTTCTATTGCTGTACCTGGCAAAACTATTCGCTCCCATCGTGTTTACGGTTCTGTCGATCAATAAAACTGAAGACTGTATACTGTATACGTTCATACAGTATAATTTTAACTTATCAATTGTGATGGACATGCCCGATGTAGATATCTTTTTGCGAGAGAATTTTAGTATGCAGTCTCTGCTAATGCTTTTATAAGGTGTCTTTTATGGTATGTCTTTTAGCAAAAAGTGTTATCTTTAAGTTCATGCACTTTTCCTCTTTTACATTTATATATCAAGTTTTCATTTTCTTCATAATATGCGTGCGTTTCTGTGTGCCTGCCCTTTATGCAACCCTGTATGTATGTGTAAACGGTGCACCCTTATGTAGTCCCCCGGGCTGTTTAGGGGCACTGGAGACGTACAAATAAATAAAAAAAATAATGAAATAAATAAGAATATTTATTCGGACATTATAAGGACATCCTGGGCGACGTGCAAGACTGTACAAAAGGTGAAAAACCATACGCAAGTGCGCCTGCCAGCCCGCCGCCCAAAATACTAATAAAATAAAATAAAAAAGCGCGGCGCCCTCACGTTCACGTATGCTCACTTCACTCGCACACGCGCACACAAACCCACACATTCAAAAAGGAATGAATACTAAATACAGAGGGGGTCCAAGTTCAACACTACTGCTGCTGAAGTCGCAGACTCCTAGCAAACGCACAACATAACCGCGTAGAGCCAGTTCGGTCGTGGGGCAGGCACGTAGCCGGGGAGGGGGGGGGGGGGGCATACCCCCCCCCCCCCCCCGAAATCTTCCAGTTTGCTGGGGCCTCCTCTCCCCCATCCCCCTCATGCAGCATTTTGTCATGGGCGGGCCCCCCCCAGAGTCGAACGCTGGAGCGAGACTAAACCTGGCTTCGCGTAGCGAGCCAGGTTCAGTCTCGCTCCAGCGTTCGACTCTGCTGCCACGCCGACTTCGACGCCCGCGACGCTCTATTATTATCTTTTGTACTCTTTTATTTTTGGCACAAGTTCGCCACATTAAACGTTTATTTCTTCCTGTTTATTTGTTGTTTCTGGTCACCACCCGTGACATTTTGGTTGAGGTGCGGGGTATTTGCACTCTATGCCCGTGAACCGTACCCCTCCGAAGACCCGCGGGCCAAGGGAGGTGCTGAGCCCCGGGAGACTACCGTTCGCAGAAGACCAGACCAGGGCCCGGTCAAGTAGCCGCAACCAAGGCCTACCTCCGGAACTTGGACGTCTACCCGAGAACACGAAGACCAGGGCGACGATGTCCCAGCAGAACCCGGCCGCCCCTTCCGTCGTCTACCTGCCCGTTGCTCCTCAGACAACGGCTCCCTTCCACGGCAAAAGCCACGAAGACATCGACGACTGGGTACAACAGTACGAACGAGTGGCTCTCCATAATGGGTGGACACCGGAACAGTGCCTTCAGAATGTTTACTTTGCCTTGAAAGCAACCGCGCGGAACTGGTTCGAGAACCATGAAGCATCAATCACCACCTGGGAGCAATGCAAGGCTGAGTTGGGAAGAACATTTACCAACCAACACCGAAGAGAACGCGCCGAAGACCTCCTTCAAGCGAGGGTTCAGGGCCCTAATGAGAGCGTCGTTAGCTTTGTCGAAGACGTTCTTCGACTGAGCAACCGCGCGGATCCTGACGCCCCAGAAGAAAAGAAGCTGAAGATCCAAAGAAAACATCCCGCTCCACATCGCCACGACGTTCAGCCTCCCCAGCGCCACGATCCCGCCGAGAGAGCCTGTCTCCCCTGCGTCGTCGGGAATACTGAGTGCGGCAACGCCTGGAGGTGACGTTGCCGAAAACGATGGAAGCAAACAGCCTCCAAGAACGCCCGAGCGCTCCCACTCTCCCGACGCCCCGCATTGCACCGACGCGCCTGCAACGGTGTCCAACAACCTAAATGTTGTTATCGATGGCCAGAACGCATCGGCACTCATTGACACCGGGGCAGACTACTCAGTATTGAGTGGGAGGCTCTCTCGCCACCTTCGAAAAGTCACGACGCCGTGGGATGGACCGCAAATACGAACCGCCGGGGGACACCTCATCACGCTTGTCGGAAGTTGCACCGCTCGCGTCGAAATTCACGGCGAGACGTGCCCTGTGAAATGTGTCGTTCTACGAGACTGTTCCAGAGATATCTTTCTCGGCATGGACTTTCTGTGCGAATACGGCGCCGTCATCGACCTGGGTGAGAACAGATTGACGCTGCGGAAGCCTGTTCTGCCTTCAGAGAAACCCCGAACAGCGTCACCCGCCGTCCGAGACGCAGCCGACCACGTGAACCTGCCTCCGCGATCAAGTGTTGTCCTTCCCGTCGTGGCCGATTCAGCTACCTGCGGCGAAGTTGTCCTGGAAGCCAACCTTCAATTGCTCCTGGGAAGAGGAATAGGCTTCGCAAGAGGAGCAGCTGAACTTCAGGATGGGGCGAACTGTGGTCCTCGTGACGAACTTCCGGAATGAAACTCAACACCTCACGAAAGGCGCAGCCGTGGGCCACGTCGAGGAACTTCAAAACGCCGCCGAAATCGCCGTGATTACTGACGAAACCTTGCCACCTCAGCAAGATAGTACGTCGCCAGCGCAGCTCGACATTGACCCTAAACTTCCGGGCCCGAAACGACGGCAGCTGCTTAACCTCCTCGCCGAATACCGCGACCGCTTTGCGACGTCATCGAAGGTACGCCAAACCGCCGTTGCGAAGCACCGCATCGTTACCGAGGACGACGCACGCCCTGTGCATCGATCGCCGGATCGAGTCTCCGTTAAAGAAAGGGAGGCAATCCAGGAGCAAGTTCAAGAGATGCTGAGAGACGACATAATCCAACCTTCAAATAGTCCGTGGGCCTCTCCTGTCGTGCTGGTTAAAAAGAAAGACGGAACGCTTAGGTTCTGCGTGGACTACCGGCAGCTCAACGCGGTGACAAAGAAAGACGTCGACCCACTCCCCAGCATCGACGACACTCTAGACCGGCTGCGCCAGTCTCGATATTTCTCATCGATGGACCTGAAGAGCGGCTACTGGCAGATCGAAGTCGACGAACGGGACCGAGAAAAGACAGCCTTCGTCACGCCGGATGGACTGTACGAGTTCAAAGTGATGCCCTTCGGACTGTGCACGGCGCCAGCAACTTTCCAGCGTGTCATGGACACCATACTGGCAGGACTGAAGTGGCAGAGCTGTCTCGTCTACCTCAACGACGTCGTCGTGTTTTCCAGCGACTTCGACGAGCACTTGCGACGACTCCGAGCAGTTCTCCAAGCCGTACGGACCGCCGGACTCACTCCGAAGCCGTCAAAGTGTCGGTTCGCCTATGACGAACTGAAGTTCCTAGGCCACGTGGTTAGTAACGAAGGCGTCCGCCCAGACCCCGAGAAAACTCGCGCCGTCGAGGCATTCCCAGCGCCGAAAGACAAGAAGGCCGTGCGAAGATTCCTCGGACTTAGTGCCTACTATCGACGCTTCGTTCGGCATTTCGCAAGGATTTCCGCACCGCTCACAAACCTCACGAAGGACGCCGAGAAGTTCGAATGGGCCGAGGAACAGCAGCAGGCATTTGACGAGCTGAAGCGAAGACTCCAGACTCCTCCTGTCCTAGGACACTTTGATCAGGATGCGTAAACCAAGATTCACACGGACGCAAGTAATGCAGGACTTGGAGCGGTACTGGTTCAAGTGCAAGAAGGCACCGAGCGAGTCATCGCCTGCGCAAGTCGGACGCAGTCCAAATCGGAGAGAAATTACTCCACGGCTGAAAAGGAGTGTCTTGCGGTCGTCTGGGCAATCACGAAGTTCCGTCCGTACTTGTACGGAAGCCCGTTCCGCGTAGTCACAGACCACCACTCGCTCTGCTGGCTTGCGAACCTCAAGGACCCTTCAGGACGCCTCGCTCGATGGAGTCTCCGACTACAGGAGTTCAACATGACTGTAGTCTACAAGTCAGGCCGCAAGCACAGCGACGCCGACTGCTTGTCAAGGGCCCCTGTCCAAACACCTTCCGGCAGCAGCGACGACAATGACGACGAGTGCTTCCTAGGAGCAGTGACCAATGACGACCTGGCACGACGTCAACGAAACGATCCTGAGCTGCGCGCATTAATTCAGCTCCTGGAAGGGCGCGGGAGTACCGTGCCCCGTGTTTTTTCACGAACCCTGCCGACCTTCTCCATTCGACAAGGTATACTCTGCAAAGAGAACTTTGGGGACAGCAACTCGCGGTGGCTGCTGGAAAATTCCGGCCGACCTTCGAGAGGAGGTCTTTCAAGCATGTCACGACGACCCTACGTCCGGACACCTTGGTTACAGCCGGACACTGGCCCGTATTCGCGAAAAGTATTACTGGCCCAAGCTCCCCAAAACCGTCCGCCTCTACACCCGATCCTGCCACGAGTGCCAGCGACGTAAGAAACCGCCAACGAAGCCGGCAGGTCTCCTGCAGCCCATTCCTCCGCCAGCTGCACCGTTCCAGCTGATCGGAATGTATCTACTTGGTCCGTTTCCGCCGTCGAACCTGGGAAACCGGTGGATAATCGTCGCCACAGATTGTCGCACGCGGTACGCAGAAACGAAAGCCCTTCCTTCAGGTACTGCTGTTGAAGTCGCCAAGTTTTTCATCGAGTCCATCGTCCTCCGGCACGGCGCTCCCGAAGTTCTGACTACAGATCGCGGATCATCTTTCATGGCACAGCTGACCCAAGAAATTTTGCGTCTCAGCCACACGAGCCATCGTCGCACCACGGCGTATCACCCGCAGACCAACGGGCCGACGGAAAGACTCAACAAGACCATCGCCGACATGATTTCCATGTACGTCGACGTGGAGCACAAGACATAGGACGAGGTGTTGCCGTACGTCACCTTTGCCTACAACACGGCCGTGCAAGAGACCACCGGGGTTACACCCTTTCAATTGGTTCATGGCCGCAAAGTGACGACAATGCTGGACGCCATGCTGCCCCATGAGCCATCTGACAATGAGAGCGACGACGCCCAGGTGGTCGCTCAACGGGCCGAAGAAGTCCGCCAGCTCGCACGACTCATGATTCAGGACCAGCAACACGTCGACGCCGGCCGCTACAACCTTCGTCGCAGGGACGTCCACTTCCAGCCCGGAGACAGGGTGTGGGTGTGGACGCCCAACCGTCGCCGCGGCCTCAGTGAGAGACTGCTGAAACGGTACTTTGGACCATACAAAGTACTTGGTCGCCTCGGCGAGCTGAACTACGAGGTGATGCCCGACGGAACACGAACATCGTCACGCCGCCCACCATGACCTGAGGTCGTCCACGTCGTGCGCCTGAAGCCGTACTATGCTCGATAGGACTGTGGACCTTATGTGCTACAACGGACTCTTTAGTTTATCGTTCTTTTTATTTTGTTTTGTGCTGCATCGGGGCGATGCACTTTTTAAAGGGGTGAGTAATGCCGCGCGCGGCAGCCGGCCACGTAAGCGGCGCGCACGTGACCGAATGGTTATCGTACTGGCCTCCCACGCGAAAAGCCAGGGTTCGATTCCTGGGAGCGACGTGTCTTTTGTTTATCCCTGCATTGTAGTGTTCTGGCAAATTCGAGAATCCTGGTGCTTGTTCGAGGTGCGAATGTTCTACGTGTCGAACTTTCTGCGCCGATTATTCCAAAAGCTCACGCGTGTAGTACATAAGGGGCTTCGTGTAGCGAGCCAGGTTCAGTCTCGCCCCAGCGTTCGACTCTGCTGCCACGCCGAATTCGACGCCCGCGACGCTCTATTATTATCTTTTGTACTCTTTTATTTTAGTACAAGTTCGCCACATTAAACGTTTATTTCTTCCTGTTTATTTGTTGTTTTTGGTCGCCACCCGTGACAATATATATATATATATATATATATATATATATATATATACAGGGTGGTATATTTATCCTTACAGATTTGTTCAAAGAAAGCCATGAAAGCTACACTTATACGGTTTGTGCGAGTGAGTTATGCGCCCAGGGGACATTATGTGGGTGCCTAATCTTTGCGATAAGTCGGCTAATTAATTAAAATTCGTAAATTAACTTTTCAATTAGTGAAAATAAACATATGGCTCCAATTATAAACTTTCTGAGCGTTATCAAAAACCTCTAAATCAATCATTTTCAGAAAGACTTT